>NC_090241.1:24345640-24645640 GCF_024489055.1 Chanodichthys erythropterus
GCAGTGCAGTACTGGACAGTTAATGCCACTCTTCTGAAGTCCAGCGAATCCAGATTTTGTTGTTTGTAACGATGTATTTTACCTTTTAAATCTGAGATGAGAGCAATTCTAGCATCACCGGTGTATCTTTCATACTTCTCTTTATGAGCAGCTGTGTAATGGCGGTTTACCTTGATTACAGATTTTGTTTCCAAACAAACCAAACACATGGATGCCCCCTTGAACTCAGTAAAAAGATAATCTGTTTCCCATCTTAACTAAAAAACATGATTTTCATTGTCAATTTTTATTTTCTTTTTGCTCATTTTGGTTCACATTAGCGTGCACATCCTACTATGCTTTTATTACTATGGTGATTGGCAGGAACTAGCGCCCTCCTGGTTGGGGTTAGAATTAACATCCTAATCTGAAAGCAATCTTTTCATTTTTCAAATATATTCAAACTGATCACGATCAGCAGACCGTATTTAAAGATACTGCTGGCCGCCAGTTGCCCATCCATGATATATACACTCACTGGCCACTTTATTAGATATGCCTGTTCAAATATCTAATTAGCCAATCACAAGCCTACAGGACAATCTGCAGAAGTTCAAACTGAGCATCAGAATGGGGAAGAAAGGTGATTTAAGTGACTTTGAAAGTGGCATGATTGTTGGTGCCAGTCTGGTTGATTAATTAGGATTTTTAGTATATATGTACGTTCAAAAGCTTGGGACACTGAAGACTGTACTAATGGCTGCTGTTGTAATTCAGCTTTGCCATCACAGGAATAAATTACATTTTAAAATATATTAAAATAGAAAAAAATATTATTTTAAATTTAAATTATTTAAAAAAAAAAAATTATATGACTATTTTCACTTTATTTTTAATCAAATAATAAAATGTAACACTATAAGGTACAATAGTTAATGCATTAACTAACATATAGCAATACATTTGTTACAGTATTTATTCATCTTTGTTAACATTAGTTAATAAACACAAACCTGTCCATTGTTAGTTCATGTTAGTTCAGGTCAATTACATAATAGTTACAAATACATATATTTTTTTAAATAATGTTTTAATAAATGTTGAACTTAGCATTAACTAAGATTAATAGATGCTTTAGAAGTATTTTTCATGTTAATGTAGTTAACTTATTGTAAAGTATTACCAAAAAAAATCTAACTGATGAACAAAAGTGTGTATACAAATAATATATTTTTTGTCAGAACTGACATTTTTTGGAATGAGACTGTATTACGAGAGATGTCACTGTGTTAGCATAAAAATATATCCACTTTCATCACACTGAAAATCCAAGGCTGGCTCAAACTAAACTCAAGCTTTCCCAGGTAGCCACTTAAACCTGCTTCATGATAATGTGTTTGAATATACACCTAGAGTTTTACCCTGCACTCTAACTGAAATGAGCCTCTATTTCAGGTTGATTATGTCTCTTCTCTTGATATATGCAGAATCTTCCCATGTAGTCACCGTATGGCCATTGAGCAGGGATGCCCTCCACATTAGAAGTAATTCACACTTCAACTTCAGTCAAGCACCATCAGCAGCTAAACCCTGGATTGCCTGTGAATAAAATCATAGTCATGACAGCTGTGCAAAATGTCGCCTCAGAAATGTTAAGCGGTATTCATAATTCTTTCTACCAAGTGCAATGCTTACAGATTTGGTGAATATGTTTAACTCAGCTCTGTAAACTGTCAGCAGCTGGACTGCAACAGATCCACAAAGTATTATATATATATAATATCCCTCACTGTGACTTAATCTAGGTTCATTCATTTAAGGTAACATGGTATTTTTTCCAACATAATCTTCTGGCCTTTTGTTTAACCACAGTCTCTGGGAGAAGGTCGTAATATATAAATCTGATAGTTCCTGAGAGGCTCTTATCACTGGCATTTTTGAGCTAAAAACCGGAGCTATAAATGCCATGTGAATCACTCGGGAGAAGCTGGAAAATACATTTATATTATATTATATTATATTATATTATATTATATTATATTATATTATATTATATTATATTATATTATATTATGTTATATTATATTATATTATATTATGTTATATTATATTATATTATGTTATATTATATTATGTTATATTATATTATATTATATTATATTATATTATATTATATTATATTATTCATAAAAAATCCACAAATACTGTCAATAAAGAAAGGTCCAGGATGGTTTTGTTTTAGCCTTTACCAGCAAGAACTCACTGGGCAATACTAACCATCCAAACCTTGACTCTTTGGTTTCCACTTCACCAAAGAGCATATTGCATTAAATGATATGTTGCATGTAAAAGTGCTCTAAACAAGTGAGATAAAGCGACTAGAAGAGTCTAACATGAAGTATACCTATTTAGAATCAAATGCTCTCTTCAGAAGCAACTGTTGATGTTATTTCCCAGGTATAGTTGTTTCAGGGAGTATCACACACTGTCATTAACACTAATGGAGCTGTCACACTGACTGCCAAAGTGGCCCTGGAGTCAGTAGGCTGTTCAATGCATAGCTCTAAGGCCTGTCTGACTTTTATTGTCTATTTTGTTGCTGACATACAATTACTTACCGACTTCCCGTCAAGAGATGTGTACATGTTTACAGAATTGCGTCTGTGGTGTCACAATGGCATCAATAATCTATAGAGTTGCTTTCTTCCTCCCAAAAGCTACAACAGCTTGGTTTCTCTTACAGTATGTTGGATTTGCCAACCCTTTTTTTCAGCCTTTCCTTTAACACATGCAGACAAACTTCTTTATTTCTTTACATTTCCTACCTTCTGGCACTAAACTAATTTCAGCCTCAATGCAGACCAAATTGATTTATGTCAACAATATGGATGGGGATTCTCCAATCATAATCCTGCCCTCTTTCTGGGGAAAACGCAAGGTTTCCCTTATTCGAGGAAGTCTTGTAACAGATTTGATTCATAACTTGGCTCATCTGATTTGCCAGCATGCACTCATTTATCTCCCTTTATTAATATGATGACAGAGATATGGCCAGTTTGACACTGAAATATTTAAATAAGATGAATATACCAGCAACTTATAGTGATTTCAACATTATTCAGCTAGAAACAATATCGCTCCCATGGAGGCCTGCTGAAATGAGCTAAAATGAATGTCTCATGTTTTTTGTTTTTGTACCAACATATGTTTTTCTGTTCTGAAGAACGTCTGTGAAATAACCTTGTCACTGATCACACTAAGCTCTTCATCTAGAAACCAATGTTAGTGATCAAAGTATTATGTGCTTTTGCTGTGAATTTGTATGTTGGCATCATCAACATACCCCATTAAGTGTCAACAAAAGGTCAAACTTTTCTTTTTTTTTTTTTTTTTGTCTGGGCAATAATCAATAGTTCAATCCAAAAGGTTCAATAGCTTATTTGTAGCCTAGAGTTTAATGTATGGGCCTGTACAGAAATTGAAATATTCAGCGAAGTAAAACATGTAACAATTAGCCCCCGTCTCCTCTATATGAGGTAAAGGTGTGTAAGAACATAAATTCTCAATGCTTTAAATCATTGTAAGGATGTAGAGATTTTAAATTAGCCAGTATAATAAATATACCTGATAAGATATGCTCAGTTTCTCAGTCTCAAGACACAATAATTATAATGATATTTAAATTTTTTTGACAGATTTTTTCGATCATGCCTTCAGGGATATCTAGCCTCCCATCCGTTTCAGCAACAGTGAAAAAAAAAATTTTTTTTGCTAATTTATTTCAGGAATGTCTCCAGGGAGATCTGAAAATGACTACATTTCCTCTTTGCTACCAAAGGCTCTGTGTATTGGAAAGTCATCCATTTCAATGGCTTTATTTTCCCAGTGTTAACTCAGGCCATCCGTATGCAGAAAAACACTCTGTGAAATAAATGTCACACTTTAATGAAAGATAAAGGCTTAAAGTAGTGAAACAATAAGATCCATCATTGTGACAGATGAGAGACAGAGAGATTAACATTCTTCGCCAAGAGATTACATCACAATGAATGAACCCACAGTGGTGTTTTTTTTCTTCTGCCACACAATAAAATGTGAGTAGGGACCAGCACATATAGAAAAAGAGTTTAGGCCAGGTTCCATCACATAGCAGACATTGATTTGTGGTGAGTTCAATACTGTTATCATTTTGCTCTGTTTAATCTCGGTCTGGAGTGGCCGATAGCCATCTGAAACATTTTCAAACAAATCCGAATGCATCCTCTCATCGCTATGGATATTTCCCAAGGTCATCGTTCCTCAGACACCACCCGGCATTTCCGAAAACACCTGCTGTTGAAAATATTAATGCAGCCACACTATAATAAAAGTATTCAAATCTGCTGGCTGTCCATTCTTATTCAGTAGTAATGGGTTTGACTTGTTATCTTTGTGAAACCATACCACCTGATCCAATTACTCGCAGAGACCCTGCTATTCCTTTTTATCCAACCGCATTGTGAAAGACTAAACCCAACGTTTAAAAAAAATCAGTGGGTACGGAAAGCATTCAGACACCCTTCAATTTTTCACTCTTTGTTATATTGCAGCCATTTGCTAAAATCATTTAAGTTCATTTTTTTTCCCTCATTAATGTACACACAGCAACCCATATTGACAGAAAAACACAGAAAAACTGAAATATCACATGGTCCTAAGCATTCAGACCCTTTGCTCAGTATTAAGTAGAAGCACCCTTTTGATCTAATACAGCCATGAGTCTTTTTGGAAAAGATGCAACAAGTTTTTCACACCTGGATTTGGGGATCCTCTGCCATTTCTCCTTGCAGATCCTCTCCAGTTCTGTCAGGTTGGATGGTAAACGTTGGTGGACAGCCATTTTTAGGTCTCTCCAGAGATGCTCAATTGGGTTTAAGTCAGGGCTCTGGCTGGGCCATTCAAGAACAGTCACAGAGTTGTTGTGAAGCCACTCCTTCATTATTTTAGCTGTGTGCTTAGGGTCATTGTCTTGTTGGAAGGTAAACCTTCGGCCCAGTCTGAGGTCCTGAGCACTCTGGAGAAGGTTTTCATCCAGGATATCCCTGTACTTGGCCGCATTCATCTTTCCCTCGATTGCAACCAGTCGTCCTGTCCCTGCAGCTGAAAAACACCCCCACAGCATGATGCTGCCACCACCATGCTTCACTGTTGGGACTGTATTGGACAGGTGATGAGCAGTGCCTGGTTTTCTCCACACATACCGCCACAATTCTGTCTCTGAGCTCTTCAGACAGTTCCTTTGACCTCATGATTCTCATTTGCTCTGACATGCACTGTGAGCTGTAAGGTCTTATATAGACAGGTGTGTGGCTTTCCTAATCAAGTCCAATCAGTATAATCAAACACAGCTGGACTCTTATGTAGGTGTAGAACCATCTCAAGTATGAGCAAAAGAAATGGACAGCACCTGAGTTAAATTTATGAATGTCACAGCAAAGGGTCTGAATACTTAGGACCATGTGATATTTCAGTCTTTATTTTTTAATAAATCTGCAAAAATGTCGACAATTCTGTGTTTTTCTGTCAATATGGGGTGCTGTGTGTACATTAATGAGGGAAAAAAAATTAACTTAAATGATTTTAGCAAATGGCAGCAATATAACAAAGAGTGAAAAAATTAAAGGGGGTCTGAATACTTTCCGTACCCACTGTGTATGTGTATATATATATATATATATATATATATATATATATATATATATATATATATATATATATATATATATATATATATATATATATATATACACAGCAGTCTGAGAGCAAGATATAGCACGGACGACGGCGACCACAACAATCCTAATATTCTCACTGCATCATCTGGACTATAAATGATACTTGTGGGAATAAATTGGATTTCAGCTCTGCTTACACAAACGAGAAATAATTTATTGCTATTGCACATAGTTTCCACAATTTACATAGTTTGTGTAGACATTACGTCAGATACATAATGTCTGTCTAGCCTTAACTTTATTATAAGCAACAACAACAACAAAAAAACATGCAGAGGGCATAAATCAGCACACAAGGTTGTGATCAAATATACAACACTTCCTGAAATAGTCTGTTTATCTAAGCAAGCTTCTGCTGCCCTCGGAGGTAAAGCCTGGCACTTAAATCATCAGATATAGGCCCATATGTATATTATGTAACTGATGTTATGGTCTCAAAATTGACTTTATTCTGTGACTCGAACCGCTAAAGCCCATATGCTTACTCAGCATGGATGAGTCATGATTCTTCAACCTCCATTATCATGAAAAGAGGATTTGCTGTTGCATGTGTTGGATGTGTATTTCATTCCATGCACTGCTAGGCACTTTTCACAAAGATTTTTTCTTTAGACAAATGGTCAGTTAATGGGGTGCTTAACCTTCAGAAAATGACTGTCAACCTCAGGAGGTTAAACTAAATATTAGATGTTTTATCTTCTATTAATTTTAAAGGCAAAATATGTAAGATTTTTGGATTCAAATATCCAAAAAACACTAGAACAAAGTTATATATTTTGACTTGTGTACTTACATTGTCCCAAATGTTTCCAAGAATGTTTAAACCAGGACACGGACCGTGTCCATGTGTCGCCTATTAATGTCATCATACCCACATTTTGGTTTTATTTTGTAGAAACCATGGAATCTCCAAAGATGCTTTAATATATTATGTGTTTTATTAGACAAGGGAACATCTGTTTGGATGGATACATTCATCGACAGAAAACTAATTATGTTATATAGCTCAACACAGTAAGTCCTATTGTTTAAATCTCGTTTTCTTGATTTACCACTAGTACCATATTTTACCATGCCTAATATCGATCTAGGTTACTGCAGCGTCTGTGAAGTGTCTCATAGTAGTCGCGGAGAGAACACAGAGTAGCATTATAACAACTCTCAACACACAAATGTATCTAATTTGCTAAAACAGTGATGCTTTACCCCCTGTACGCTTGACCAGAAGTGGAAACGGCGACTGCAGCATAATAAAAGTTCTGCTGCTCTCGAGGCGTGTGTCGTGCTCGTCTCTCATTAGCAATTGCTTCAGCAGCCTCATTTCTGCTCGCACAGCACTTGTTCCAGCTCAGCTTCATACTACAGTAATGCTAATAATCTCATCCACAAACATGATTTCTGCCCAAATCCCATCCGTATTCTTTTCCACCGGCTGTAGACGTGAATACAACATCTCCCATGCGCAAAATTTTGCAACGTTTTGAATATGCGACCTTTAGAGGCAAAAAATTACATATTGTGCCTTTAAATGTTTGTCACACTGGCAACACTGTTATCCAAATTTGTGACTAAATGCAGCCTAAATGTGGTCTTCATCTGGTTACCTGGTTGATCCAAACTGATCTCAAGTGTGAATAGAAGTATCAATACTTGCAATACCGACATTATAGATAAAGGATCTATCTTCATATGAAAATATTGAGACTAAATGTTTTAATTAGTCATTTTATTACTTAGTTAGCATGAACATTATTGTGTAAAATAAACTTAGACATCTCTCATTCAAACAGGAAAGTGGATAGAGTGATGACAGGGAAACATCTGGAGTTATTTCTCATAAATAAAGGCAAAGTTAAATGAGATTTATTATTATGGTTTTATGAGATGTGGAGATTGTGTTAACTGACACTGAAAGTCATTGTTGTTAATGATAAACAATAACAGTAGTCTGATAATTTGCAGTTAATTAAATGTTGTTATAATTAGTCATTTTATCCTCAATTTAACAAATACTCTTGATTAGTAATTCAAGAGATGCAATTAAACAAATACTAAGTAAAATGTATTTCTTTTATGTAGTAGACCCAACATTAATTTGGCGATTCATTGTTTAAATACTGTATATTTATGATTAGAAATTTTAATATTAGGTGTGGTTAACTGTAATTATTCTCAGAAACAGATATCAATAGTTAGTTAAAACTATTTAATCCCTTGTTTAAAAATGCTAGGTTAATTTTATGTTTCATAGTTTACCAAACATTTTATATATAGCATCTGGAGTTTTAGGAAAGCCTTTAACCTCTTGAACTGCTTATTTAAATCAGTGCCGGCTCCAGCCAGTCTAATTTTAATGGGACAGTTGTCGCTTTTGTTGCTGTGACAATGCTAAACATCAACACCATGATGCTCCTACTGACTTCCAAATATATCTTTATCAACTCAGATCAAATCCAACCCACTCTAGGCACCAAGTTCCTGTAGCCAGAGGATCGCCGACACTCATGTAACGCACACACACATAGAGACTTTCTCTGCATTTAACTCAAATGTCAACTATTCCAAAATGTACACTATGTATCCCTGTGTGTATGCATGTCCCCATATTATATAAGCTTAGTTACAACTTTTTAATTGTGTTAGTTAAACCCTAAATGTTAATATTCAAGTTTAAGAATGTATCTCTGCTTTAATGTCTTCCACTCATATACTTCTTGGATTCAAAATGTTCCTCTCCGAATGTCTAAACCAACTAATACTTGTTATATGTTACAATAAAATGCATTATTCTATTTTTACTATCCTTTGGAGTAAAAACTACCAATTCTAACACCATCATAAATCAGGCAAATAAGGTCATAAAAGAGACAAAGGAAGCATTCTCCCACTAAAAGTTTCTGCCTATTATTGGTCATTTCACCAAAATAGGTGTGGACTGATTTGCTTTTATAACAAATTGATACCAGCTCATCCTGACTCATGGACTTCTTTCCGACGAATTAACTCCGTTTAAAAATCCCAACAGACGCTCCAACTCAAACAGACTGAAATTCTCCGGACACGCGCATCCACCACAGCACCAAAATTACCAATGCAAGTATAGCCACTCTTTAGATGCATTTTAAAGGGAACTCCTGGTGTTAAGACTTGTATGGCTTAATATAACATAAACGATGTCTCTTACTGATATGTAGTAGAAAACTCATGAAAGTTTTATGAAAATCTTTCATGGGTTTTCTACTACATATTTCAGTAAGATAAATAATTTATGTTATTTTAAGCCATACAACTCTTAACACCAGGAGTTCCCTTTAAGCTTACATGCCCTATTAAGGTGTGATTCGTTGCTGGCTCTCAAAGGTTAACAGTTCGTAATTTTGCCATTCTTTGAGCATATCTCTCTTTCTTTCTCTCTTTACATTTGTTATCCGATATGTATTCTTTGCTTAGATTTAGATGTATGTATTCGTAGTTGTATTAAATCCTTGATTCTGATTGGTCAATAGCTGTGTTTTATTCACAGTAAAATACGTCTATGACCGCTTCACCCAACGGTTCTGTGTATGACTAAACAACATTATACTGTATATAGTATAAAGCGAGTTTATTACCAGCATTCAGATTTAGCATTTTCCTTTAGGTCAGACCTATATAATAAAAAAATCTGTTTAAATGTATCACCCTGTCCTTTTAATAGTTAAGGGGTTTTCCCGTGACTGACAGCACTAGTCAAAGCATTTGTCATTTGCGTCTTGTTCCGTGTTCACAACAATTCTGTCTTTTCAGTGTAAAAGTCTTCGCTACTGACTGACACACTCATTAAGACAGTCTGTGCCGCCATCTAATGGTGTAATAATGTAACTTTTTGTTGCTGTTCACGGTCAGGGACTATTTTTTCTCGGCGGAAGGAAGGCTTTTAGTGAAAGTTTACTTCATGAAAGTTGCATTGATACATATTTTTGGCTTTAATATTTGTATTGTGTGGTAACCATTTTATAAAAACAGCAAGGTACTCGAGGCTAGTGCTGTATTGTGAATAAGTCACTTATTCACGATACAGCACAGCCTCTCGTATCTTATTGCTTATAATTCCCTTTATGGTTGATTTATATTTATAATTGATCATAGCACGTTACAATTTAATTATATATATTTTACCCATTTTAGCTAATTTGCTACATATAAATCTCACAGAATTATTTTAAAAATATATATAAAAACATGGTATTTGTGCCTCTAATGCATTTTTAAAAAGGTCAAGGGAAAGTGTATTGTATCTGTGGAAAGTGCCACTAGCTACGATTTAGATCTAGTGAAATGTATTAAAAATAGCTGAGACAAAGATTTTGAAAAGATATAATTGTATACAGTTTGTACACATTCACTGATGGCGTTCCTCTTGTATTCATGGAGGATAAGCAGAGCTGTGCTACCCGTACAAATGAACTCTCTCTAAAAATGCCCCTTGAGGAAATAAACATGCTAAACATGATTGCATTTCAAGTGCAGTTGGTGCTATTGTTTTGGCCTCTCCTGACTGAAATTATCTAGACAGTGCTCTTCACCTTTCAAGACATTGCCCATCTAAAATCTACTGGCAGAGAGACGAGCCCTAAGGCTAACACACCATCACTAAACAAGCCAAACCTTCACTCCACTTTTGGCTGACTCTTGTCCTTTCTTCCATTTTTCCCAGCTGTGTCATCTCGACATCACAGGACTTGACATTTGCACAGGTAATATAATGAGACCTGTTCCTGTTATTGGGAAACTAATGCATTTTGAGCTTGGGCTATTTTTCACTTGACATTTACATACATTAATACCTGATTAGTTCTCATTTTCAATGCCAGCTTGCATTTTGAGCCCTTATGGAAATAGCATTTTATTTCTTGCGATGCTTTAACAACTTTTTTTTAATTACTCCAGTTCTAAATCAAATTCAACGTGTTTATTTAGAAGATTCTTGCAGGGGGAGATTAGCTTTGCCAAATTACCGATCAAGCAATCTGAACCATGATCTCTGTTTATGAGCTAGCAGCGCTTTATGCCTGACGTTTTTTTAAATTGGGGCGATAGTGATCAGATTCTTACTGTCATGCTGGCTTTTAAGAACATCAAGGCCATATCAGCTATCATATCAAGTCATATTTTTAAAAGCAATTTAATTTCAAAAGAAGTGCGTCAGCGCTGCATTTTTGTCAGATCTGTGCCAAATTCCTTCATTCTTGTGTCTTGCGAAAGGTATCATAAGGTCATGTTTGCCAAATGGTTTAAGAAAAGCACCTTCTATTGAAATCTGTCAAAGTCAGTTTTAAATGTCAGGCTCTTCAGTGACGTTTCCATTTTTCACACTTCTTCAGTAACATTGTGGAAATATTTTACCAACTGGGATCAATTAGCCTTCAAACCCTAGTACCTACAGGACTCAAGTGCACCTTCATTGATAGTTGAATACATTTTCAATAATCTCTCAGGCATCTAATCCTATCAAATGTATTAATTTCCTTCTTGCATGAGCCCAATGCGCAGATCTTTTTTAATTAGTCAGTAATTGGTGCTTAATGTGTTGTAGTAAGAGAGCCATGAGGGGACGGCAGCAGATATTCCATTGTGCATGAATGAATAATGCTATTGATCCGTCAGGCTTGTGACAGACATTCAGCTTGGGCAAGAGAGTCAGAAGCATGTCTGTATGCCAGTCGTCTGTACGTAAGCTTGGTTTGTAATCAGGTGGAATCTAATTAACCTTTTCTCCATAATGATTGCTAAAGTGACTCTCATGACAAAGGCTTTCAGCGGATACTCACAGACAACCATGTGGCCACTTTTGAACTGTGAAGGTCCCAGTGAAGTATCTGAGGGTTGTGTAACGTATATGAGCCAGTGACTGTGAAATCTCTCGGCGCTTTGAAACAGTGGTGAGTGAAAATCATTGACTTAAATGCTAATTTACTGCTACAAATGATTCATTCGCCTCACGAGCGGAGTGTAGAGACACTCTGCGGTCATCAGTCATGCTTAGTTCTTTTAGTCAGTCTGAGTTTATCTACACAAACAACTTGTAATGACATTTAATGGAATAGAAGAACGCTGGGGTAAGAGGAGTATTATTGATCCAATTCAACTGATTCACTTCACGAGTATAGATTATTGCCTGTAAACGCCTGCTTTTATTCATATTTCGCAAAAACTGGAGCAAATTCTCAAAGCCTACGATAATGATTTGAACATGAGAAGAGGATAATGATGGCCCGTGGCACATGATTTGACTACCTTTAGAGTGATTTCCTTTAATAAGAGGCAAATCTGTGTTTCTCACTTCCACTCTGTCTTGAATGAAGATGACCTGTCGAATCGCTCTGATCCTGCAGTCTGACAATATAATTTATACCTTGGAAGGGTAATTTCTTCAATGCAGTTGCGAGTTTGAAATACAAATTAGAAGCAGGCGTGCGATTAACTCCAATCACAAGCACTTGTGGAAAGCCATCTGAAGTAAAAATCCTTCCCTAGGTAATCAAACCAAATAACCTCCTACACGACACAATAGGCACCTTCTTGCTTTCGTTAACCCTAAACAGTAAAGAAATGACAGGTGAAGTCGAAATGCACTAACTAGTCATTAGCATACGCTGAGGGTGGATTTGCAAAGCCTCTCTTGTGCGCTGTTGATTCGCCTGCTCCATCTGCCCGCTTCCGTCTCAGCTGCTTTAATGGCTGTATAAAAGTATGAAAAAGAGCACAGTGACAGTTCCAAAGTAGATCCCCCACCCTTCTTTCCCCCTCAGAGCGATTAAAGAGCGAATGTGAGGTGGTGACAGCTCTGGCTTTTGATCATGTTGCCTGTCAGTGGAGTGTTGACTGGTGAGGAGTCTGGCCAGGTAGTAGTCTTATGAAGGGGCAAATCATGAGGCAAAGAGAAAAAAAGAACTGTGGCAAATCAGTGCCTTCAGTTCGGTGAGAGTAAAGACAATGGGTACTCTTTTGAGTTTTGGTTTAAGTTCAGCTGGATTTTTTTCGTTTAGCTAATATTCAGCACATTCTAACATCCGGGTTGAAAGGCAGTGTAATGCAATAAATAATGATATATATTGTTTGTCGCACGGTTTTGGAATGCCTAGTAGTTGTGTTCGGTTTCATGAATTGGAAGACATAAATCATACCTAATCCTTTCATAATATGTGACACTAAGCTGAGAAAGTAAATACAAATGAGAGGATGTAGCCAGGATGGGTGGCTGCTGGATTCAGGTACTCATTATAATATCAATGTGAAAGGAAATTCAATGTGGTAATAAAAAGTAGACAGAGAAAAATAATAGTATTCCAGAATGAATAATTGATGTGTGCTATGAAGATACTGTAATGTATTTTCAGCACCAGGTCTGCACTATGAGCCAAACTCCATCGAAAGTACAGTAAAACAAATATTTTATGTGACACTGTGGCTATTAATTGTCTTATTCTTAATAACATTTGTGTCTGCGTGGAAACAATATGTGAAAATTACTCTGAGCTATGTGAAGTGTGCATGACATGTAATGAATAATTACACATCTCATTTTGTAATATCTAGAGAAGTGACTCTGAACTGGTGGGTTGTGACCCAAAACAGTAACCCGGTAACAGGTCTCTTCTGATAGCGGACAGCAAGGGGGAAAAAATGCTGTATGCTAATAATGCAATTCAACTAATCATATGATCATGCTGGGATACAACAGCAAAATAAATTCAGAAAACATTTTTCATTTCTTTTTGTTATTGTCCATTTTCAGTTTCAATTGCCCATAATTTAGCAACTTATTTTTTTGTACAATTTTAGTTCTGTGTTGGTTGGCAAAGTTACTTTTAAAAATAATGCATTACAATGTTGTGTTTCTCCCTGAGTAAGTAACTAATTGCATTACTTTTTATGGAAAGTAATGTGTTATGTTACTTTTGCATTACTTTTTCTCATCTGGGCTGGGCTTGCTTGTTTGTTTTTTAATAACATTTTAATGTTTTTTTAATGCCATTCTGGATTGCGGAAGAATAGGACACAGGAGAAGAAAGTTTAATACTATTATGCTGAATTTAGAACTGCATACTAACATACTACTCTTACTACTTTTATATTACATAGAAAGATATGGGGAAAATTGTATTCTAGTATGCGGTTCCAAAATGCAGCATTACTTTAGAAGTAAACAAAAAAATTAAACACATGCTTATTTGTATGGTTGAACTGGATCATCAAAAGTCAGCATCAAAGACATTGGTTAATAAAGTGAGATTAAATATATAAAGTATATTTATGTTATTTAACATATTTAATATTCTGAGTTTGCATTACACTGTTGTTATTGATTTTGAGGAATACTGAGTCTGTTTTTGTGCCAGTGAGATGATGAATGCATGCTCACATTTAGTCTAGAAATGCAATAACCATCATGTTTACACAGTGCACCTTCCTTCCAATTTCTCTCAACATGTCAGTCAATAAATGAGAAAACAAAATAACTTGTTACTTATTTAAAAAAAGTAACTTAAATGTTTTGCTGTAAATTTAAAAGTGAAGAGTTACTTTACTAGTTACTTGAAAAAGTAATCCGATTACGTAACTCATGTTACCCTAACATTGTTGGTCACCACTTGATGCCCAATGTAAAATCTAGATCCTGAAGCTGAACCTATACACATAGTACAGTATAAAATTATCCATTTTCCATTTTAATAGCCCATAATTTAGCAAATTATTAGACATTTAAAGGATATATTTGTTTACTTTTTTGTACAATTTTAGTTCTGTGGTGGCCGGCAGTGCTGGGGAAACTTGCTTTTAACAAAAATGCATTACAATAATGCGTTACTCCCTGAAAAAGTAACTAATTGCATTACTTAGGTACTTTTTATGGAAAGTAATGCCTTGTATTACTTTTGCATTACTTTTTCTCATCTGAGCTGGGCTTGCTTTTTTGTTTTTTTAATAAGAAACAAAAACAAAAGATCTAATTTTGTCAAATGTTAAGGCCCTTTCACACCAAAAGTAAAAGCCTCAGGCTGAAGGAAATGCAAATTCGCGCCTGTGCAGTAGAGGACTCAAACTAACCTTTCACCTGTACTGCCCTTCTGGATTGCGGAAGAATATGATGCAGGAGAAGAAAGTTCAATACTCTCATGCTGAATTCAAAACCGCACACTAACATACTAATCTTACTATTTTTGCCATAGAAAGTGTAGTGATTTTTACTTTGTCCATTCAAGGACGCGAAAATAGGGATTGGTACTCACGTCACCGCTGAGGTTGTGATTTTTGGATCACACGTCTCTTAAGGTGTGGTTAAGAGACGTGTGAACTGACGATAAACTGTTTCTCTGAAAATAATAAGGTGGAGAACCTTATTAAGTAACAAACAAATAAACAAGAGATTATTTGTTATTAACTAACATCAGCTATATTACATCTAATGGGAATTAGGAAATTATATACTGATAATATACAACAATGCCAAGATCTCTGGAAAGAGGTTTGGTTAAGTGATATTTACGTTCCATGTGGTTGAGTCCGATGACGGTGACGTCTTCCACTGGTTGTGCTGGGTGACGATGCAGTGGGAAGAGGAGCCAGAATCTCTTTCAACAGTCTTGAACACGAAGCTCTGTGGGATGCTGATCTAAAATCTGGAACACGCAGATGAGGCCCTGGCGTAGGTGCAGAAGGTCCTTAACAATCTGGAACACGCAGACGAAGGTACCTTGAAGTGAAGGTTTGCTCTTCAAAGGGGGAAGACATTAACAGATACATTGTTCTGAGTCCCGGCTTGCGAAGCTGAGACACAACAGAGTCTCAACAGAGACACAGTTCTGAGTCTGCCCATCAAAAGGGGAAAGACACAACAGATACACCATTCTGAGTCTGTCCTGTACGGGGATAGACATTAACAGATACAACACCGTTCTGAGCCTCTGGTCCATCCAGAGAGACAAGAGTCAAGAGACAAGGTCTGAGTCTACAGCTTGTGAGGCAGCAACAGAGACAACCACATTCTAAGCCTCCAGCTTGTGAGGAAAGAGACATCAACAAACACTACATTCAGAGTTTCCGTCCAGCAAGACAGTAACGACATCTGCAACAAGGTTAAGCTCAAGAGAGCAAACGTTCACTCCAAGGTACCTTCGTCTGCGTGTTCCAGATTGTTAAGGACCTTCTGCACCTACGCCAGGGCCTCATCTGCGTGTTCCAGATTTTAGGACCCTTTGGTGCTCCAGGAGATCAGCATCCCACAGAGCTTCGCGTTCAAGAATGTTGAAAGAGATTCTGGCTCCTCTTCCCACTGCATCGTCACCCAGCACAAACAGTGGAAGACGTCACCGTCATCGGACTCAACCAAGTGGAACGTAAATATCACTTAACCAAACCTCTTTCCAGAGACCTTGGCATTGTTGTATATTATCAGTATATAATTTCCTAATTCCCATTAGATGTAATATAGCTGATGTTAGTTAATAACTAATAATCTCTCGTTTATTTGTTTGTTACATAATAAGGTTCTCCACCTTATTATTTTTAGAGAAACAGTTTGTCTTTCCATAAGATAACGTAACTCTTCCATAACCACACCCAACTTAATCACTTGTATTCTATGTATCTTATGCACTTTATTCCTTTATCATTCATGGTATTCATTTAGTAGTTGTGTTAGTTATTCTTGTTTATCTTTTTGTTAATACAATTTATTATTACACTTGTGTCTTCCTTGTGCTGATAATACAGAAGAGGCTCTACAAGTTAGCAATATCACCAATCTTTCAAATAAATCAGCTGACCACTTTACATTAATTCTAAATGAATGAAAAGCCCCTGTTGAGAGTGTTCTCATACTGCCAAGGTAAAAGACCTTGACTGGTGCCCTGAACTAGGGAAAGGGGGGGAAGTGGTCATCTGACATACTCATAACCACACCTTAAGAGACGTGTGATCCAAAATCACAACGTCAGCGGTGACATGAGTACCAATCCCCATTTTACTTCACGTCCTCGGATGGACAAAGTAAAAATCACTACAAAAGATATGGGGAAAATGGTAAGAGTAGTATACTATGCGGTTCTGAATTCATCATTACTGTAGCAGAAAGCAAAAAAATGAAACACAAATGTGATGTTTATCTTAAGTCATTTTTACTTATTTGTATGGTTGAAATGGATCATCAAAGGTCAGCAGCAAAGGTATTGGTTAATAAAGTGAGATTAAATACATAAAGTATATTTGTTAACTAACATATTTAATATTCTGAGTGAGATGATGAATGCATGCTCACGTTTAGTCTAGAATTATAATAACAATCATGTTTACACCGCGCACACAATGCCTCTGCACCTTCCTCCCAATTTCTCTCAACATGTTAGTCAATAAATGAGGGAACAAAGTAACTTGTGTTACTTATTTGAAAAAGTAACTTAAATATTCTGTTGTAAAGTGAAGCGTTACTTTACTAGTTACTTGAAAAAGTAATCTGATTACGGAACTCATGTTACCCCACCACTGTTGGCCGCCACTTGGTAAAATTTACACCCTGAAGCTGAACCTATGAAGATATATCCTATGAAAACATAAAACGTCAGGTTAGAGACCTTTTGTGCTTTCTCCATTAAAAAAAAAATCCTCATTTCCGCTCTTATTATTTTGAAGAACGCAGCCAAACAAAATTACACCTCACACAAAAGCTCAAATGTAACATGCGGGACTCCTATTCTGACTGCTTTTTCATCCTATTCATCAGGGCTTTTTAATGTGATCTGCAGAAATCAGTTATATTGTGTCTGGTATTCACATTTTCTTTCAGAGAGGTTGAGAAAACGTCCATATAAAATGGGGGAGAAAAAGTCTCCTGTCATGTCTAAACGAGCTAAAAGCATGTATTTAATTTCCTTCTGAAATGAAAGAAAGTGAGAAGTAAAAGACTGTCTCCAAAGGTCACCCATGTTTTAGCAATTTTCAGAGAGATTATAACTATGTCACTTATTGTACTAAAACTCTATTATATTACGCCATCATTGCAACACCTCATTAATCTCAAGCATTAGGCTCTCTATAAATATGAGATGTTGTGCTGTTTGAGCATCTTTACCACAGCACAAGGTACTTTACAGCTCTTGTCTGAACATGTTCCCTATAACTATCAAGGCATGAAAGAGACAATAAACCTGTGCATCACAAGTTGAATGAAGATGATAAAACACCACTGTTTAGTGTGATGGGATTTAAAAATTGCATTCTGACACAAGCCCCTTTGTACTCCGGTGGGTAATTAGAAAGTGTGCAGTACAGTCGCTCAAATTAAAAAATAAATAAATAAGAGAAGGCTAGAAGCTTGGCATGGTTCCCCAGGGTATCCATTAAAGGATGTTTTCTTGAATTGAGGTTAGGTGCATTGATCTCTGTCGAGACTGGCGAAGCTGGGAGTTAACGTTTCTGGCTGCAAGCATGACTCATTTCATACATTATTCCAATTAAATCGCTATGAATCATGGCCTCTTGGGCTGGGAATGCACCAAACTCATCACAATGGCCCCTGTCACTTTCCGCTCTCATATTCGAAAGAAAAGACAGCTGAGTATATTAAAATGAGCAGAAAGAATAATGCTTTTCCTATTCTTTTTTAAAACATCTTTGTCATCTTATCATATCTCACCACACGAAAATGTCCGCTTGGATTTCGTACAAGTATCAGTTTTGTCTTGATGGATGGTATAAGGTGTAAAACAGACATGTAATTTGTAATGTGTGATGCAACAAGGTTATTTAGCTAGTAACACTATGTGCTATGTGGTGTGTTGCTGTAACAACCCAGTCGGTTATTAGGTGAAGGACATTCAAGACACATTCTCAAGCTATTCATGGAGATATCATTCATCTTTTTTCAGTGGCACAGTTACAAATTATATAATATATATATAATTGTGTATAAATGTCTCTAAAACAACAATATGAATGCCTTGAGAAGGATTCAACCTGGTTCAAATCAATTGCATTTATGGCATGTTTTCAACACTATGCCAAATATATGCCAATTTCACAGAAAACTGCCTTGGGTAGCATTTATTTACTGCAAACCAGAGCACCTGTCCTCTGGAGATAAGTGCCAGTATGTATTTTCTTTTTTTTTTTTTTAATCCTTAAGCATTTATAAAATATGTCAGACCAGATTTTTCTATTTTCTACTGTGTAGTTTAACAAACTATTTGCCCTTTCACCCTTGTTTTTCTTATCTTTCAGTAAAATATAATAACTGAATATGGGCACGTCTCTCAGAGAGTTAGTCCATTTATAAATTCATGATCATTAGTTTAACCTGAACACTGCTGCTTAACATAGCCTGGTCTGACATCAAGCATCAATTGGATAATTTATCCAATCTAAATGATTAAAGAATGATTATACGATTGATAAATAACATAAAGCCTAGTGGATATGAAACAAAATATAAATAAACATTTGTCACCAAGCTTGTCTTCATTTAGCCAATTGTTATATATTAGTTAAAAAAGTAAACTGGATAAAATGAACACACACACACACACATGTTCGTTTTTGTGAATTGTGGGGACATTCCATAGGCGTAATGGTTTTTATACTGTACAAACCGTATTTTCTATCCCCCTACACTATCCCTACCCCTAAACTTAACTATCACAGGAAACAGTACAGTGCACACTTTTACTTTCTCACAAAAACTCATTCTGTATGATTTATAAGCCTTTTGAAAAGTGGGGACATGGGTAATGTCCTCATAAGTCACCTCTTTTTGTAATACCTATGTCATACCCATGTCATTATACACATATGTGTCCTGATATGTCACAAAAACGCGCGCACATATACAGATACAGTACAGTCCAAAAGTTTGGAACCACCAAGATTTTTAATGTTTTTAAAAGAAGTTTCGTCTGCTCACCAAGGCTACATTTATTTAATTAAAAATACAGTAAAAACAGTAATATTGTGAAATATTATTACAATTTAAAATAACTGTTTTCTATTTGAATATATTTCACAGAGTAATTTAAAGCTGAATTTTCAGCATCATTACTCCAGTCTTCAGTGTCACATGATCCTTGAGAAAATCATTCTAATATGCTGATCTGCTGCTCAAGAAACATTGAATGTGTACAATTGTACAAAATATTTGTGTACAATATTTTTTTTCAGGATTATTTGATGAATAGAAAGTTCAAAAGAACAGTGTTTATCTGAAATCTAATCTTTTGTAACATTATAAATGTCTTTACTGCCACTTTTGATTGATTTAATGCATCCTTGCTGAATAAAAGTATTCATTTCTTTAATTTCTTTTCAAAAAAATAAAAATAAAAATTCTTACTGACCCAAACTTTTGAACGGTAGTGTATAATGCTACAGAAGCTTTGTATTTCAGATAAATGCTGTTCTTTTGAACTTTCTATTCATCAAGGAATCCTGAAAAAAAAAAGTACACAACTGTTTTCAACATTGAAAATAATCATAAATGTTTATTGAGCAGCAAATCAGCATATTAGAATGATTTCTGAAGGATCATGTGACACTGAAAACTGGAGTAAAAATGCTGAAAATTCAGCTTTGCATCACAGGAATAAATTACTTTGTCAAATATATTTAAATAGTACACAGTTATTTTAAATTGTAATAATATTTCACAATATTACTGTTTTTACTGTATTTTTAATTAAATAAATGTAGCCTTGGTGAGCAGACGAAACATCTTTTAAAAACATTAAAAATCTTAGTGGTTCCAAACTTTTGGACTGTACTGTATGTCACGATCACCAGGAAATGTAGTCCATGATAGAGTGGCAGTGGTCTGGGGTGGAGTGACCTCTCATGGTTATCAAGGACACTCCACCCCAGACCATTGCCACTCTATCATGGACAACATTTCCCATAAATCCCTGCCCAGACTCATCATCAATTATTGTCTTCAGCTGTGTCTCATTAGCTCATTACCCCTGCCTATATAGCCTGGTTATTTCTGTCATTCATTTTGAAGTCTTGTAAATGTCATACTGCATTTCTGCATGTTCCTTTGGTTTCCTGTTCTTTGGTTTTGACCCTGTTTGCCTGTTTTCGGATTTACCCTGTTTGCCCGTCTCTTGTGGATTTTCCTGTTTGCCTGTGCCTTGTTGGTTTGGACTGTTTATCCTGTATTTATGACCTTTTGCCTGTTTTTGACTACGATATGGATTATCCTTTCAATAAACTAATGCATTTTGGATCCTCAATCTTTGTATCTCAGAGCAATTCATAACTATTTATATTTGTTTGCTTTTTGTTACTGAATACAGTCTTGTCTTTAATTGTCTAGGGTTTAGAAGATATATGATATGCATTTATAGTTTGTTTTGTGTGTTTTTTTTTTTGTTTTGTTTTTTTTCAAACTACAAATATTTAAATAAAGATGTATTTTTGGTGCTTATTTATCATTTGTTTGAGGAAAAATACATTAGGTAAAGCCATTCAGTGTTCCATTGTGATAAATCTGTCCAGCATCATGTCAATAGGCTACACCACATGGTTTTGCGGTTTCATTCAGTTCACTTAATCAGGTCCTCAGCAAAACTGAATCTTTAGAGGAGAATTTTTATTATGTTAGCTTGTCATGTAACATTCAGAAATACTGTGCATGCCTGACTTTTATAGATGCTTAAGTCATCAAACTTGCTCTCTTGAAAGCTGCCAATTTTGTCTTCCTCTTAAGAAGTGCTAATCAGACAGCCACAGTAGTATGTGCAAAAAAAAAATACTAAAAAAAATCCATGACATTTAAAATGCTAGTTTTAGTGCTGAGGTGCTATAATTTTGTCATCCAGACCACTCTAACACTGATTACGCTAACAGTGATCAGAAACCTGAATACCCCATTGTAATTCTCTTTATTCAGCCTAGTTAAAGTATGTTATACATTGTATTTTAAGTTAGCATTTCCATTCAGTTATATTTGCCTTTAGGATCCTGCAACATTAAAACCTGGCACATCATTATTCACAAAAAAGCTCTGCAAATGTTTAGACCAAGTACATTTACAAAGTAATTCAATCAATCCTTCTTACAAAGTATATTGTTTTTTTGTTTTTGTTTTTTCATGCATACATTATTGTATGCATACAGTCGAACGCATAGCCCTTCAAAGGATACTCCATAGCTGTGTTCAGAATCGCCCCCTATACCTTTATTTACTATTCCCTACAATAGTCCACTAATGTAGTCTACTAATGATTGAATTCAAATTCAGACACTTAGGCCCGGTTTCACGGACAGGGCTTAGCCTATAAGCCAGGATTAAGCCTTAGTTCAATTAGGGCATTTAAGTAGCTTTTATAAACGTTCACTAGAAAAAAAAAAAAAAACATTACTGGTGTGCATCTTGAGACAAAACAATGGCACTGACATATTTTAAGATCTGTCAGTACAAGTTCCTTTCTGTTAAAACAGCTCAAACAAGCATTTTAATCTAGGACTAGCTTAAGCCTTGTCTATGAAACTGGGGTTAGTGTGCTGGAAGGGTTGCCGTTTTTGCATAGTTTGTGCTTGCTGTTTAATGGTAGCTCTAGTAGTAATTAAAAGATTTATCTTGAACTCTGTCATGGAAACTATGTATAAACCTTAATTAAACAATTTAAGAATTAAAAAGTAATTTATACCTGTATGATATTACGCTGTACCCACATTGGACCAGCGGTTTGGAAAATGGATGGATGGATGATTCAGCTGTGAGCACCATCTTCTGGCGAGATGGGGGAATTAATTTGGCTCGACCCTCTTAGTGCATTATAGGTATTCTCTAGCCAATGAGTATACGGCTCTGTCTGAAAACTTAGGCAGTTGACTTGTTGCCTCACTGCCTTATCAGGCAACGACTTTGCACATGAAGGTACCTCACGAAACTGCAAAAGCATTTTTTATTCTTTTGATGTAGCCTACAATGGTTATACACTTGCATTATGGGATTGAATGAGTGCACTCGATAAAGTCCCCATATGGTTTTGGACACCACTACAAATGGCAGTATCCATCAAATAGTGCCATAATTAAGGGTATAGGGGGCAATTTCAAACACTGCCCATTTGATGGCATGCATGAATGCAGGCAATTCGACTCATTCTCTCTAGAAAGTTTCATCTTTGTCCAGTGTCTGCGCTATTTTTCTCCAAAAGTAATGACTGAAAATAATGTCTTTGTAAACTAAAGTGATGGTTATCTCATAACCCCCTCACACAAGCGGTCTTTAGTTGTTGTTGTTCGATTTCTTTAATTTAATTTTCTACTGTGAAACAATGGCCTGGGCCAGTGTTGCCACCTTGCAGAAAGAATTCAGTACGAATTAAAAACAAATTCAGTGCGCATGTACAACTTGCAACCTACAAAATATGGCGGCACACCTACAGTACATGCATATTCTGGTGAGGAAATTTGCATCACACTCACTGTACACGGACCCTCACATACGCATAAAAAACAAAGTATACTTTGGACTTTAAATGTGCAAATAATGCCCTGCAATTAGTGAACTTTAATAAATAGTTTCTGTTTTATTTCCATAAAAAGAAATAAAGGGGGTTATGGGACTACTCACACATTTTACAATTATAGGTTTATATAGGTCAGCGAAATGTAAACGGTAAAACGATCATGAAACACAAAATAAATCATGCAGTAGCATACATAAACTACAGATCTCTTAATCACTATATCATATAAAATGTGTTAATGTTATGAAAAGTGTTACCAATTTCAATCATCTCAGAATGATTAGAATTTTAAGCTTATAGATGATTCCATTTGTCTTGGGTTACAAGGGTCACTGCATTTTGCATGGAAAATTGGAGATTCTCCTTCAACACATCATCTGAGAAAATCTCACGGGTGCATTTATGCATTCCAAAATGCAAATGGCCTCTGCTGATTTAGTAGAACCAAAGATTATTCGACATGGCTGTAATTTTGTGAGCTCATCTCATCAGATAAAACTCTGTCTCTTTTTTTTTAAGGTAGAAGGTGGCAAAATGCATTTTACTAACAAGCTATTTTAAATGCCCGTTGCCAGGTCTCAATGGTGGCAAGTATTCCTTACAGTTCCTCACATCTATCGATTGTCTGGCTGACAAAGACATCAAGATCAGGGTATCTGAGGAGGCCATCCTGTTTTCTGTCAGCATAAGCAGGTCTTTGCATTCTCAGCCAGTGCTCATGTGTGTGCAAGTTCCCTAATGATGCCCCGCTCCTGTCACACAAACATTTAAAACAAACCTCACCAAGCAAAGGAGTGCAACTCAACACAGCTGCTCTTCTCATCTCTGATTGGCCCTTCTGCTGTTACTTGGGGAGAAACTAAATGTCATGGCCGAAAGGTGGAGAATAAATGATACCGAGGTGTCAGGAGCACCTGCACTCCAAAAGAACCTTCAAACTGTCCATAGGGATGGCAAAGATTTATTCGCCAAGGCATGTATCACCACAGTTTCTTTTTTCATTCCATATTTTTATTAATAAGAAGATAAAAGCTCCCATATGATGCCTTAGAACTGTTTAACCATTTGAATAATTTCAGTGGCAGAATTTTTGAATTCATCACCTAAACTGCCTTTCTGTTTTAATTATCCACTCAAGGACCTTGCAACCAGGCTGTCTAATAAAATTCACAATGGATCTCTAAAGGACGACAATCCATTTTAATCCTACATGTAATTAAGATGAGGGGTTATAGGGTCAGAGCTGTTGTTGACAGGCAGAGGGAAAGCCATTTTAGCCCAGCTGCCTATTCAAAGCTTATGTGTCTTTATCGCACACACACACAAAAACAGAATCAAATCTAATAATAAATGATCAAATTTTTACATATACCATTTCAGTCACACAAAATATTTTGAACAATCAAGTTTTTTCATTACACGGCTTATTAGAATACTAATTTTTGATTAGTCAATAATGTCATCCAGTGGTCTAATGTCAAAGGTGCAGTCACATTGATTGTTGCTCTGCAAAATTTTACCAGTGAAATCCAAGCATTTTAATAGGAATAGTGACCACATGTTAATATACACAGTCGTCCATGGAAACGCTCACTGTATATATCAGAATGCTGATCTCGGTAACTAAAACTGGCGCTACTTGCATGTCTCTTATATCACAGACTCTATCTCTGGTTTCATACAAATCTCATTCATCTTCCGTCTCAGTTATCAATTGGGTAACACTTTATTTTGATGGTATATCATCACATTGTTGTCCCCGCCCACTGGTGTTCAGTCAATGACCAGTGAGTGGATCTAAAGTAGGCCTATAGTTGTTTACAATAAGATTGTGATAATAACAAGATTGCGATGCCACACAGAGGTTGTGTTGTTCCTGGTTGTGGAAAAAAAATCATCTTTGCATAAGCCGTCGAAGGATTCCGATGTCAGAGAAAAAATGGATTTAGTTTATTTTTAACGAACGTCCTAGTCATGTCAGTGCTGACTTGCGTTTGATCAGCGACTGTTTTGAGAACAAGTCACAATACGAGATTCATTGGCTTTGCCAAAAAACGTTTGCTCAAAGATCAGGAATCAACTGTTCTGGAGTCAGCAAGGACCCCACAAACTGTAAGAAACGTATTTCATTTTAAACCGGTTCATAATGAATAATCCTAGTATTTTTACTTCAAAAATGCTCTCATTATAATGGCTGAAGCTGTTTTGCCCCTTTTAAAAGGTGTAATATAAGTCTCTGGCTTCCCGTGTCTGTTTCAGCTAAAAATACCCCACATATAATTTATTATAGCGTGTCAAATTTGCCCCTATTTGCGTGTGAGCAAAAACACACAGTTTTTTGTGTGTTTCCTATCAAATGCAAATGAGCTGCTGCTCCCAGACGTTTTCCAGAAGAGGGCGGAGCTTTAACAGCTCGCGCTTCGGTTTCTCAACAACAACAAAGCTGGAGAAACTCACGCAGCCAAAATGACGATAGTCAGTAACAATGTTCAGCCTTACATCATTCAAACCAGAGTCAAACACTGATGGAGAGACTCAGGAAGAAGTTACAACTTTTAGAATGCAACTGGATGTTTCTGAATGGTTAGTGGATACATTTATGTAGCTGCTGTGCAGTTGATTTATCTCATTGACTAGCATGTGCCGTCATGTTAATCTTTTGTGCAAATCCAGCATTGAATTGACCCTCTTTGTGAAGCAGTCTGGCGTAAAATAATGGCATGGCAACAACACTGTTCTTCAACAACTCTTCATCTTCTCTAAAGCAGCCCAACATGGCCTCTACCCCTTTGTTGCGTGTTCTCGGAGGCATGGTTTATGTAATTTTTGGGGTTAGTGATGTCACTAACCCAGGAAGAAGCTCGTTGTAGTCCCTACCAGCCATTTGTTGTAGACCTTAAACAGAATTTGCAAACATTATGTTCTAACAGCAACATTATACATTAACTAAAGTTAAAAAAAAGTGAAATCATAATTAAAGGTGCCCTTGACTCAAAAATTGAATTTACCCTGGCATAGTTAAATAACAAGAGTTCAGTACATGGAAAAGACATACACTGAGTTTCAAACTCCGTTGTTTCCTCCTTCTTATATAAATCTCATTTGTTTAAAAGACCTCCGAAGAACAGGCGAATCTCAACGTAACACCGACTGTTACGTAACAGTCGGGGTGTACGCCCCAATATTTGCATAATGCCAGCCCACGTTCCCAACAATTATCAAAGGCATTACACAAGGGCAGCCAGTTAACGTCTGGATCTGCACACAGCCGAATCATCAGACTGGGTAAGCAAGAACAACAGCGAAAAATGGCAGATGGAGCAATAATAACTGACATGATCCACGATATCATGATATTTTTAGTGATATTTGTAAATTGTCTTTCTAAATGTTTCGTTAGCATGTTGATAATGTACTGTTAAATGAGGTCAAAGTTACCATCGTTTCTTACTGTATTCACGGAGACAAGACTGTCGTTATTTTCATTTTTTAAACACTTGCATTGTGTATAATGTATAAACACAACTTCATTCTTTGGGTCATTCTACAGAAACGTCCACTTTTCTGTCCCTAGATTTTACAGAAATATTACACTTGAAAAACACTTTAGGATTACAATTTTTTTATATTTTAATATGAAACAATATGTTATTTGAACAATTAAACCTTCTTGAGCCATCAATGTGCCAATATTTGTTTTTTAATTAATTCTAAAAATTCCAAGCACCACAGAAGTGCTTGTCCCCACAGTCATGTACAGAGGGAAAGTGCTTTATTCTGAGCTCAGAAACAAGTTTTTCTACCATTTTAATTTCAATAATGTATCCATAACTATCAAATATATAATGTAAATAACATAAAAAAACCAAATGCCAAATAAATATTATAAAATATATAATGAATGTAGTTGTCCCCTGGTGTTGTGTCACTGGTGTTACCTTTAACAAAAATCTCTTATTTTGAAAGAAAAAGTCACACTGATGGCATCACTCGACTTCCTTCTTCCTGTTTCCTGAAGATCAATGAAGAAAGGCAAATGAAAAGTCCACTATCTCTTTTCAATTATCAGAAATTTTAATTAGAAAATCATAATTTCATACGAAGCTTTTAGTTGAAGTCACTGGTGTGACCTACTTTATTGCTAGGGAATTATAAAAAACTAGAATACAAATGGATTAAACTACTTGATTTAGTGAATATATCATGATTGACAACATGTGGGTTGACACCTTGCAGCAGCCATTTTGTAAAATGCATTTTTCATGAAAATTGTCACTGGTGTTACTGTCACTGGTGTTACATTTTTATGAAAATGTCACTGGTGTTACCGTCACTGGTGTTACCCATTTATAGATAAACTTTATTTAAAGCTATTCATTTAGTTCTTTTGCATAAAATAGCACTAAGATTACATGATTATAACTCTTCTTTCTCATTGTTAATTCTCCTTTGGGCAGATATGGCTAAATTAAGGGTATTTGGCTAAATTCAGTGCAGCGACTTTACAGACAGTGTATTTTACAGACAGTTTTAAAATGTTGTTTATGATCTTTTTCTGACTGTTTTCACTAAGTGTCAAAGATAAGTCTTTTATTGTACACCAAATGTAAAAATTTAGTCCAATCTACTTAATTATAGTTGAAAAATTAAGGATCTTTGGTCCTACGTATACGTCACTGGAGATTCATTTTGTCACTGGTGTTACTGTTTTTTGTCTGTCACATTAAATAAAATGTGTCATATGTGACATGATAATAATTTTACATCCATTGAATTCTGCTACACTCAAGAATTAAGATTTAAAGGATTGCATCATTACTTTTCATAACTGTTTTTCCAAAATTTTCATTGTTATAGCAAATACATGGTTGCGAAATTGAATTATTATCATTCAATCACACTTTTAACTAACCTGATTAAAATAAAAAACACATAATCTCCTTATTTTTTGCATTATCATCATTATTCTGTAACTCTGACTGCATGTGCTGAAAAAAAAAGAGAAATAATATTTCATAAAATTGTTTAAAAATGCCAGAGAAGTAAGGTAACACCAGTGACAAAAAAGGGGACATGCAGTCTTTAAATAAATGTACAAAAAAATTAAAAAATCATTAAGCTGTCATTTATGTGTATTCATAAAGTCAAAGTGTAATATAATAATGTGGTCTAAGTTTAAATGTTAGAAAAATAAATACATTTTAAGACATTTTGTCATACCAAAAGTGGACGTTTCTGTAGAATGACCCCTTTATAAATCTCACCAACAGTGTAGGATTAGCCGTTAGCCACGGAGCCCAGCCTCAGATTCACTCAGAATTAAACTTTTAACATCAAAATAAATACTTTACTCACATAATTCGAAGCATGCATACAGCATGCATGACGAACATCTTGTAAAGATCCATTTGAGGGTTATATTAGCTGTGTGAACTTTGTAAATGCGCTGTAATATAGTTGACAGCTCGTGTGGCAGGAAGCTCGCGTCTTAAAGGGGCGGCGCTGCCAAAATCAGTGTATAGTTAATGATGACCCAAAATAGGCAGTTAAAAAAAATTATTAAAAAAAATCTATGGGGTATTTTGAGCTGAAACTTCACAGACACATTCAGGAGACACCTTAGACTTATATTACATCTTGTGAAAGAACGTTCTTGGGCACCTTTAACCATCCCTTTAATCACTGCAACCTTCTATGTGATAGAAACAGATCTAATTAATAATTAATAATTAACACTTTTCATGATTCGTTAATCTTGACAGCTGTAATAGTAAAATGTGGTAAATGTATTCGAAAGGATTCCACGTGTAATACTTATTTCTATTGTAAAGATGTCAGCCAATCACAGCAGTGGGTGTTTACACTGAAGTCTCACAGCAGACACGCCCCTTTAAACAGAGCGTTCACATCAGAGGGCTAAAATCAGGGTAGAAAATAGCCATTTATTTCTAAATTAAGACAATTATATGATGTAAAAATCAAACTAACATTATAAGTGCTCCTCAGGAAACATTATAAAACAATAAAAAAATCCATTTAATGACCCCTTTAATATCTGCAAACACTGTATTTTGATGTTCCCACAAAAGACATACTACTGACTATAAGTAACTTAGCTACTTATTCGACTAACCCGAACCCAAACACCTATAACCCTAACAGTCTACTTCAGTCTATTTATACTGTAATGAGAGTTAGTTGACATGTAGTTGCACAGTTGCTTATAAGTAGAATGTCTAAAGTGGACCATTGAAATAAAGTGTAATCATCGATTGTATTAAAAGAGATCTCAGAGGATATTTATTAATATTACTTTAATACTGGTGCAGTGTTCATCTTGTTTCTAATCCGATTGTTGTGTACATTGTAATTGATTATTTTTTTCTTGGCAGTAGCTTTAGGATTTAGGTAAAGCTACAAAATAATAATCCAAAGTTCATGTCCACATATTTATTTATTCAGTAAGTAGTTGTTGGGGGTCCTGATCAGACTGTTATGCTTTATTTTGCAGTAATTAACTGTACATTATACCTTAAATATAATATAACTTAACAAAACTGTATTTTCTGTATATAGTATTTGTTATTGCCTCCTGTGCTGTGTTGTTTAAGTCAGAGAGAGAGAGCTATGTTGAACAAAAAAAAAAAAAACAGTACAGTTATGTGTAATTATTTCCATTGATCATCTCTATTTCAAAATGCATCGAAAAGCCATTAGTTTCAAAAAAATCTCTCTTCCCATTTCTCTCCATTCTTCAGCGCTCCCTTTAAGGAGCCATGGTCTGTATCCTAGCAACAAGGCTCACACTCACATAGATCTGCAGTGTCTGTGGCAAAGGGTGAGTGCATAGTTACCATTTCGTTTCACTGACATGTCACTCGCATGCTTATGAAATATAGCTCGCAACAAACTTATCCTTGCACTCTACTAGGCATAATTGTTTAGTTGCTCAAACACTGTCAACTGGTCAAAAACTGTTCTCTTTGCTCTTACAAACCCATTGCAGTTGAGAGTGGTTTTGTTCCATAGAATGCATTGTTCAGTTCAAAATAGTATTTTGTAATAGCACAGTAAAATATCATTTTTGTGAGTTAAGGGAACTGAAATAATACATAATAAGTAATCATTATAGGATGGCTGCCAGAAATAATGAATATGAAAATATTGCTCTAGAGAATATTAATCCTGAAATTGTTTCTCAGAGAAAAATCCCATAGCCACAATCAAAATTAATTATGGGATTGATGTATGATTTGTAGAAATTCATTCACTCAGTAGTTAGCAAGATTGGCATAGAAGGTTTTCTGTTGCCGTTTTTAAATAAGATAAATCATATTGTGAAATAATTCTCTATGGTTTCCACCAACAAATGAGTTTTCAGACCAACCATGAAGCACTCAAAGAAAAGCTCATCAGGCCATGTGGTGTAACAGCAAACCCCTCCAGGCAAGGAGCTGACCCTTCACTGCTGGCTTTTGTGTTCACACTCCTGCCGAACTCACCAGGGAAGAAAGACCAGGTCAGTCTGAGAGCGTAAATGACACTTCAGTCTCTGTTGATTGCAACGCTGAAAGAACGTATTGAGGATTAATGATATCTCCCAGTGAGACAGGAGTAGCCTAGTTTAGCATATGGAGTGGAAAAATCATGGTCAGTCTCATTCATGTTTTGCATTACTAAGAAAATAGATAAAAATATCATGAAATCAGGCTTGGGCAAAATTTAGATTTTTTTTTAAATTGACACCTTTTCAGTTAATAAGTTAGATTTTGCATTTGCCACACCTCACATCATGCAGAATTAAAGGGATAGTTCATTCAAAAATTAGCATTCTGTCATCAATTATTTACTCTCATGTCATGATTTTTCTTCTTCTGTGAAACACAAAAGGATAATTGTACTGGTTTCTCTTATTCCCAATGGAGTCTGAAGCTTTCGAGCCTCAAAAAAGGACTCAAAAGCATCATAAAAAGGCCAAGAATCTTGCTTCATATCCCAAGCTTTCTGCAGTCTAAATTTACTGAATTCCAATTCAAATAAATCTTGTAAGACTGCTTCAGTTTGTTTGGCTCTGCAAATTTGAAGAATGCAGTAAATTAAAGCATTCTAGGAATTGATATGTTTGTCCACCCTAGTCCAAGTGAAATTTATGAAAATACCTCATATGTTGTGCGCATGGTGTCATTTTTCCTACTGAGGAAAATTAAATGTTTTACAGTTATGCATATACTGTTTGCTACATCATATCAAAGTTAATTAAAATTTTGGAATTTAAACAGCATTTTAGGGTGTGTTCACACTTGGCAGGTTTGGCTGGATCTGAAACTCTGGTGCGATTGCACTGTTAGTGCGATTAATTTGAATAAGTGTAAGTGTAAATGGTGCCATCTGAACCCTGGTGTGCACCAAACATACAAACACATAACACGGATCTAAGAGACTAAATGAATCAAAAACAGGACACAAGATGTGACCTAAAGTGGACAGAATACTCAAGCATAACTGTTTTTTTCTTGTCATAGGAGCTACATTACAGTTTGGTATAGTCGTCAAAAATGACATCTCCTTGCAGCAGATCTTCGTTTGTGTGACGGAGGGATTCCTGCCGATGTTTTGACTCCTTTATACATGTTCAGCTCTTCAGTTCTCAGCTGGTCAAAATACTATAATATGTACGCACATACAACGAGCACATTTAGCCCAGAACACAGGATGGTTTTGGATGTTCCGGTAAGGTCTGTTGCAAAATACTTTTTTTTTTTTTTTTTTGTATCTTTAGTTTCAGTCTTAAAAATGAAAGTGTGAACGCTAAGCGAACCAGGACTAAATGTATTATTTATTTTATTTTTTTTGTCCGGACCAAAAGAACCAAGAGAACTGAACTACAAGTGTGAACACACCCTTAATCTCAATTCAATTCTTAATGGCATGTTATTTTGAATATGGTAATCATTAAAATATTACAGTACATGTGCTAATCCTTTAGCACCATATACATCAAAGAAGAGATATAAGGTTTGGTTCATTTTAGAAACAGCCCTTTTGTGACATCTTTTATCCTTTATTCCCTTTTTTGAAATATAAAACAGGCATTTTACCAAGGGCAAAACTAACAATTTGTAACATGTTGCAGTGGCAAACACCAAAGCAGCAATGGGCCTCCTTATTGGATTTGTTCTTTGTTTATGCAAAAGGCTTTGTTTAATCCTGCATATTTTTCTCTTTCATTATTGTGTTTGCAATGACACGAGGCACCATGTTTTTCTTGAGCACAAAGAATTATTTGCTGTTTTCTGGTTTTATCTTTTTCTTACCACGCAATGATGACTAACATGAGTTGTAATTTTAGTACTGACTTCATAGCTTTTTTTTTTTTTATTTTGAGCAGAATTAGCATTTGCAACACTTGTTTTTAGCATTTAAGCTTTCAGATGCATTGTGAAAGACAATGTTATTGTAGCAAAGAACCAAATACAACCACCTTAAACTACCTTCAGGCTGTTTTGAATGTAGTGGGTGGTGTTTTCTGCAAGAACTAACTTTTGCTATATTTATATATTGTTTGTAAGTATTGTTTCAGTCATATTCTTGTCTAAGTTTACATAGACGTTATCATTTAATTGTTTTTATTTCTAGTGACAGTGACAAAATAACCATGGTTATTAACTCAATGTGTCAATGGTTTCATTGAAGAAAATGGATTTGTGAAGACTGAGTCGGTATCCTAGTGTTTGAATTACGCTGTGTGAAGCAGTGTATGCCTAGGGCAGGAAACAGCTGCCCTCCCTCTGGCTTCATTGATCTGAAATTTCACCCCTAGATTGAAGAGCAACTTTTATTATTTAGTTTTAATTACCCCTTCAACCCTCACTCTCACAGGTTAGTGTAGAGACATAATCCCCCAGAGGGTCAGCAGCCAACTGGAGCTCCCGGGACCTGCACATACTGACTGTGAAGGACAGCGAAATAGACCTGTCAGGCACGGCTTAAAGCTTGCCAAAGCTCTGAAAGAAGGAGGAATAGTAGAGAATGAATGTGAACCGGGTGCTCGAGATTATACGGTGTTCGTTCCACGAGTGAATGAAAGCATTTGACAATGGATAAAATTTATCTGATGTACATGATGGTTCTTCAGCTCTGAAGACAACACTGCCACTTCCTGACTTTCCATTCCTCCAGGTACCCTTTCAGAGACACAGGCTAGTAAATGATCTAATGGAGTACAATTATAACTCTGGAATTATGCATCCATTAGTGGATGATATGGCTATTTGAATTTAATTTATAGTAGAGACATTAAGATCATTACCGACCCCTTTTTACACACCGGGGCCAATTTTGCCATTGCTCAAACACCAGTTGCTGCCTTATTTACTCTTTTAGCCTTCTTTTATAGACTCTTATGTGGAATAAAAAGGCACAGATAATTCCCCAAACATTAGTGACAGAGCGCACTGCAGTTCTTTGTGATCGTAATTGTAGACATTTTTTAAGCAGGAAATACACAGGGTGCATCTCTTTCATAAATCAGAGCTTTGCCAGTGTATTAGATTATGATTTTAAGGAATTTGTACATTTGAATCGAAGGGTGTGATCCTTGCAAGGTACAGTCGCTGTGTTATTAAATTGCGCATTTGCTGCTCATTTTGTTGCAGGCATTATCCCCATGACAGAAATCTAGGAAAGTATTAAAGGGTGGAGAGAGAAAAATAGCTGCACACAATCCTGGCTGCATCTCCAAACAATAATAATTTGGCAATAATAGGCAATTCATTGCTTTATTCTTTGATGTATTTCCGACTTAATAATCTCAAAGCAAGGCAGAACCTCAAAGGATTTTGCAGACTGCATAGAAAAGCACTGAAGCCAGCCTTTTATGGCTGCCTACTCATATCAGCAAGCTCTCTTTGTTTCCTTCCCTGACATAAAAGATCATATTGAATTCAATTATAGCTAACCTCTTTGGCCAAAGTTGGCTGTTTACTTGTGGCTCAATAATACCACCGCACAGTCACATTGTCTATCTGATTAAAAATGTCAGCGGAGTCTCATAAGTGACAGATGGACTTAGATATTGTTCCTTGATATTTTTAGTGCAGAAACAGGTGTGTGTTTCCAGGGAGCGCTGCGAGATTCGGTCTTGGTCTGTTAGCAATGAGACTCGTTCGGGAGTGACCGGAGCCTTGCCCTCCTTGTCAAAAACAGGATGGTGTCCGCCGGTCATTTTTGTCAGAGAACAGCCTGATTTGCCAGCCGTGATTGTCGAAAGCTGCTGTCGACACAAGTGCGAGGTGTTATGGAGGCACCAATCAGGCTGACAGATCTGAGCGTGGTGAGGGAACTGCCTGAGCTCATTTTCAAACATCAGGAGAATGAGCAGACAAGAGGGTGTCTTTGACTTTGCCAAGCCCCTCAGTGAGGTGAAACGGCTTTGCGACTGAAGTGTTTCTGAAGCCCCCTGAAGACCTTGTCCATCTGTTCCCCCAGGCCTCTCTACTCCCACTTGTCATTCACAGAGTAAACAAACAATCTAGTGCTTATTTATCCTGGACACTGCAGGCCACCAGATACCGAAATCTTACACTGCCTCCATGCCATTTCATTGGCCTGTAAGGAGTTCCAGATCAATGACAGACACAGATTTCATAGATCCATGTGGTGAAATTGAGTATTTAGAAGTCTTCCAAAGACACATCATGAATATTCAAACAGATTTTTAAGCCAAGTACATTTGAATGCACTGCCAGCAATATAAAAAAAAATATTCACTGTCAATTTCCGTTGTAATTTATTGCTTATTAAAAAAAAAAGTAATATAAATTTAATTAATATAAAAATAGATATTTTAATATATTATTATCATCATTATTATTGTTATGAGTATTCTATACACTATACTGTTTTTTTATAAGAATGATTACTTTTAATTATCAAGGATGTATTCAAATGATCAAAAGTGACAGTAAAGACATTTATAATGTTACAAAATATTTCTTTTTCAAATAAAAGCTGTTTTTTTTAACGTTCTATTCATCAAAGTATCCTGAAAAAGAAATGTATCAAGGTTTCCATAAAAATGTAGAAAATTCAAGCAGTTTTTAAATTGTAATATTTCACACTATTTCTGTTTTTACTGTATTTTTGATCAGAAAAACAATGACGCCCCTGATCAACCACATGGTAACTCTTGTAGCCTGAAACAGAGAATACAATTTCAGATTTATCTGTCAGAAGTGTGAGAGAGCGTGAAGAGTTGGAATTTTAACAGGCCTTTGGCTAGGTTTTAATATAGATGTGCAAGTGTAGTTGCACTGTCTACCTTAGGCATATGTTTCTATTCCAGAAAAGTGTTGTCACAGTATTCAGAGACGAAATGAAAGGTTTTCATGTATTTCTAATCTCATTTAAAGGTGCCCTAGAATAAAAAAATTGAATTTACCTTGACATAGTTGAATAACAAGAGTTCAGTGCATGGAAATTACATACAGTGAGTCTCAAACACCATTGTTTCCTCCTTCTTGTGTAAATCTCATTTGTTTAAAAGACCTCCGAAGAACAGGCGAATCTCAACATAACACCGACTGTTACGTAACAGTCGGGATTATTAATATGTATGACCCCAATATTTGCATATGCCAGTCTAAATGTTTCGTTAGCATGTTGCTAATGTACTGTTAAATGTGGTTAAAGTTACCATCGTTTCTTACTGTATTCACGGAGACAAGAGCCGTCGCTATTTTCATTTTTAAACACTTGGGGCCCTATAATACACCTGGCGCAATGCAACGCAAGGCGCAGCGCAAGTGTGTTTGCTAGTTTGCGTCCGGCGCCGTTCACGTTTTCCCGTTCAGCGCCACGTCCTTAAATTAGTAAATGCATTTGCACCAGTTAGTGCGCCCATGGGCGTGCTGGTCTAAAAAAGAGGTGTGTTCAGGCGCATTGCTATTTTAAGGAGCTGAAAAAAGACTGCGCCATAGACCAACTCAAACCTGGTCTAAAGTCTAAAGTCAATGGCGCAATATTTTTTGGTTAGAGCGCGTTGGTAGAAACTGCGCCTCTGTGCGCGTCCACAGTGCGCGTTGACTTTGCTTATTACACACAATGCGCATCACACAAACATGCCAAATATTAAAAACAAAAGGATTACAGTGTAAAAGAATATTATTGTGTAGGCTACATAAATATAAAAATGTAATGATGAATAGTCATTGCGTGTATTAGAATTCAATTCAGCCTATTATAACTTATAATGATGAACGAAATTGGCTAATTAATTGAACAATCGTGCCAATACACACACATATTTATTAACTGACTCATCGCGTGTACGCCATGTAAATAGCAATCCGCCATGGCGCGAGCGCATCTCACTCTTAAAGGGAATGGGAGATGACACTCTGATTGGTTTATTGAACGTTGCGCCCATTACTCATTAAGAGAATAGGGACAACCCATTTCAAAAATGCGCCCCGGAGCATGGACCGTTTTTCCGTCGTTAAAATAGCAAAAGTGGATTTGGACACGCCCTGAGTGCACCTGCACCGTGCGCTTTACACTTTGCATTTAGATCGTTAAAATAGGGCCCTTGCAGTCTGTATAATGCACAAACACATCTTCATTCTTTATAAATCTCTCCAACAGTGTGTAATGTTAGCTTTAGCCACGAAGCACCATCAAACTCATTCAGAATCAAATGTAAACATCCAAATAAATACTATACTCACATGATCCGATGCATGCATGCAGCATGCATACATGATGAACATCTTGTAAAGATCCATTTGAGGGTTATATTAGCTGTGTGAACTTTGTAAATGCACTGTATTATAGTCGAGAGCTCAGTGGGGGGGCAGGGAGCATGAGATTTAAAGGGGCCGCAGCCTGAATCGGTGTATAGTTAATGATGCGCCAAAATAGGCAGTTAAAAAAATGAATTTAAAAAAATCTATGGGGTATTTTGAGCTGAAACTTCACAGACACATTCAGGAGACACCTTAGACTTACATCTTGTAAAAACTGGTTCTAGGGCACCTTTAATGTATATAGAATATAATTGTCCTGCATGATTGATATTATTAATTGTCCCTTTACTATTAAGTTCAATGTAAAATGGCTTTTCATTTATTATGATGATGAATCTTAAAGACATTGTTTGAAAAAAAAACAAAAAACAGGCAGTGTGTTCAAGAAGGAAGGATGGCAACCATGCATTAGGCAATTACTTGAAATCAATTGGATGTAAATTGAAAAAGAAAAGCTTGTTTCCACACAGCGGTTCCTTGTAATTTCCTGTCTGTCTGTCTATCTATTAGTTGATTTGTGGTTCAGCACCTCAGCGCATCACATGTTGTTGTGAAATTCTCCACCATCTGAGTCGACTCCCACCCACAGTCTCGCAGTCTCACTCTTAAATCCTCTCACTAATATTTGTTTTTTGTGATCCCTGCATCCTCTCCCCCCTTAGGCCATTGCCAATCCTCTAGCACTTCATCAAGGATTGATATCAACACTCAGTTGGTACTTGGAGAGGTGTGCTTGTAGGATAGTGAAGCAGTGCCTTAAGGACTCCACAGCTGAAAGTACAGAGAAAGCCTGAGGGGGTTTCAGTACATCTGTAAAACATGTTTCTATCTGAGCTTAGAAGGACATCAGGGACAATGATTGGCCGAGATTACTCAAAACCCTCTTGTTCTTCATAGGCTGGAATCTTGTAAAAAACATAGGTGGGAGTTGTTATTGTATTCTTGTGTAAAATGAAGGGCAAGACCAAAAACCAACATGCAAGCATGTATTCAGCTCACTGCGATATTTCCAGCAGAGCAGCATCTTGTTTTTCCAAAAGAGAGTCTGCTGTCCTTAATCACAAAGAAAGCTTGCTGACAAAAAACAGATGCTATCCAGACAAAAAGATGACCTAGTCATTTCACTGTAGGAATAGGGATGCACTTGTTTTGGGAAATCCGTTTTGAAAATGTGGATCATCAGAAGGGGAAGGATAATCTCAGATTATTTCCACATGGATTGCTTGAAGTGCAAGCAGTCAAATCTGCAGATTGAACTGGAGCACAAATAACTTGAATTAATATTCTTGTGAAGGAATACCCCTTGGAATGTGGCCTAGACTCTATCTCTTTCCAAAGTGCTTAAGGAAAAATGAGCTCACAAACACTTAGACCTCACTTTCATAGCCCCTCACTTAATTTATTTGCTGCTTTTTGCAGAATAAGCAAAAAACTGTATGCCATCTATTTTCAACACGAAAAGTTTGGCATCAATGCACTACAGCACTAAAATATCACATGAGCAGGAATGCTGTTGAACTAACTATCAGACACATCAATGCTGATATTTCAGAAAAAAACACATTGTTACTGCTTTTATACAACAATTCAATAAATAGTAATTTAATATTGAGTAAATACAAAGTTCTGGCATGAAACTCTAGATGGTCCTTAACTCATTTGGTAGTGATCACATCATTATCTATAGTGCAGCTGATTGGTTGCTGCTCAATCATTCAAATACTCTGCATTATTTCCTGTTAGCAGTCTGCTGCGCGCTTTCAGAAACCCTCCGCCTTCCCCAGCTCCACCTGTATAGATCTGCTATGGGGTTTATTTCATGTATGTTATTTGTGCAGCAGCAGCGTGTCTTACATGCTCACAGCAATGTCTGTGAATGTATTGGCAGTAGAAACTCTCTGTACTTGCTCTGCAGGAGCAGCAATAATCAACAGCAGCAGCAGCAGAGTATAGCAGATCTATTCCACCAAGACCAAATACATTATATTGCCATATCCATTACCGTGCCAATCTTTCTGAGAGTTGTCATGGCAGAACTAACATTTTAGATACAATAGGTACCAGTTACTTTCTTTGTTCTTGCTCTGCAAATGAAAAACGTTTCAATCAAAGCCAAAGCAGATTCAAACGATGCATCTCAGAGCAAAATCGGTGGTCTTGCTGAGTGAATGATTCAAGTGAATCATTCAATCACCTACTCATAAACACAGTGAATGCATCTGAAATTGCATTTTCTCTGAGTAGTAAAAAGTAGTTAAGTAAAATGTCCATTAGATGCACACTTTGAGGGTTAGTTCACCCAAAAATTACTCACTCTCATGTCGTTCCACACCCGTAAGACCTTTGTTCATCTTCAGAACACAAATTACGATGAAATCTGAGAGGTATATGACTTATCCATAGACAGCAAGATAATCAACACTTTCAAGGTCCAGAAAGGTACTAAAGACATCGTTAAAACCGTCGACGTGACTGCAGTGGTTCAACCTTAATTTTATGAAGCGTTGAGGATTATTTTTTGTGCGCAAAATCAAAACAAAAATAATGACTTTATTCAACAATTACTTCTCTCGGATTTTATGAAAAATATCTTAATTTGCGTTCTGAAGATGAACGGATGAACAAAGGTCTTACGGGTGTGGAACGACCAGAGGGTTAGTAATTAATGACAGAATTTTCATTTTTGGGTGAACTAACCCTTTAATAATCTAGCTGGAAGTAGTAGGTCATCTGGGTACTTTCTTTGCCTATTGTTTTATGAATACTGTGAATCTGGACATAATACTCTTTCACTCTTAGTACTCTACTAGGGAAGCAGGCATATTCAGAGTCAGCCCTTCACTTGTTCCCAAATGAATCACTGTTTTTGAATGAATTGGTTGAATGAATGTTTCAAGATTCACTCATTAAGACTCAGATTTGCCGCCACCTACTGTAACTTGCAGAAAGAGTGCATAAAAAAAATCTGCACTCTTGGAAATCTAACCTTGGCCAATCAGTTGAGACTGGAAATAACTCTTCTATAAATTAAATTATTAATTTCTTGACATCAAGGGAGGCAACGGCATCAATGAAAAGCTCCTGTCAAACTAGATGAGTTCACATCACTTCTGAGCGACACCACAGGAAGCACCAAGGCTCTTGTAGCTGACACAATCATTTGAAAACTTGAGCATGACATCCTCATCAAAGGATAGAGCCCTCAATATTGGCATGAGTGACTCTTCCGTTGTTTTATTATGTTTTTATGTCTTGTTATCACAGAAACAGACACATACCAAGTGCCAACGCCCTGCTCATCCTGAAAAAATGGCAGATTTGTGCTCCAAGACGGTATCTCTCAAAGTCACCAGGGATATCTGTGGTAGCCACGATAGCTTTGTTGTTGCTGGGAGTTCTTTACCATGGTGACGGCATGTCAACTGCTCCACTCTGCACTAAGGCACTTGGGGCAGAGAGCATTCATGAGGTCTTTTTTCTCTTATGAAGTGAGCATGTCAACAAAAGAGAAATGGCTTGCCATTAGAACAGGGTGAGAAGTGGGTCACTGGCCTATTATACAGAGGTTGGTGCACAATCTGGGATGAGTGAACTCATTCTGTTGCACCGAGAGATAGCAACATATTTAGATTTTGCCTTAAAAAGCGTTAGTGTTATTTACCAGTCTATCAGAAGTCACTGAACAACTTCATAAATAAAGACCCACATACATTGTAGCTTGCATTGTGATGAAAACCATTTTTTAAACTAGAATTCACAATTATATTGTTTTACAGAAATATTTTCAACAGAATATCTGGCATGACAGTGCTGAATATAAATAGTGCATAAAGATTGATGTTATCATCAAACCTTCTTAGGATAGAGCGTCTGTGTGTGTCTCTCAAATTAACACTCACACATTATCAAATAAGATATTAAAGCTTAGTTGGAGATGAAAAGGGGTGGTTCCCCCCAGTAGAGATCAGCAATACTGGGTGCATCAATAGTGCCCCCTAGTGTAACCATTTTTTTTTTTTTTTTTTTGGATTGGGGCTTGCATTTATTAATAGGGATATTCTATCATTTACTCACCCTCTTCCAAACTCCCATTCTATCATTATTTCTATGGAACACAAAAGCTGTTTTTAAAGAAAAACTTTTAAAGAATATCCTGGATATTAAGACTCCCAAACTCCTTAACTAGTATGTACTTTCAACAAAAATGCTTATTGTGTTTATATTGTATTGCAAAACACTTTGGGTAGGTTTAATGGTTGGTTAAGGTGTAAGGGATGGATCAACAGTGTAATTATAAATTTAATTACAGAAATTATGCAGGTATTTTAAAAATGCTCTGCTTGTCACATTCATGAGAATTCATAAAAAAATATCCAATTCATGAACATATTATTTTTTAGTGAGATCTTTTCAATTAATCAGTCAATTCAGTTCATAGGCATGTGATTCATTTGTTTATTGGACTATCTGGTTACAATGGCAAACAAACAATTGGAAAATTATCAAATTGTTTACATTTAGGTTTGTTCATCACACAAAGATTGTACGACCTTAAAAGACTTGAAATGTAGAGCATGATTCTTATGGACTTATTTTATGGTTCCTTTTTGAAGTTTAAAAGCTCCAGCCCCCATAATTGTAAAAGAGTGAACAGCACATTTAAAATGTCTTCTTTTATGTTCCACAGATAAAGCAAGTCATACAGGTTTGGCTTCTTTTTTTTTTTTTTCATTTTTGTTTGAACTAATCTTTTAATTTAAAAGTATGTGTGTGTGTGTGTGTGTGTGTGTGTGTGTGTGTGTGTGTGTGTGTGTGTGTGTGTGTGTGTGTGTGTGTGTGTGTGTGTGTGTGTGTGTGTGTGTGTGTGTGTGTGTGTGTGTGTGTGTGTGTGTGTGTGTGTGTGTGTGTGTGTGTGTGTGTGTGTGTGTGTGTTGCAAACATTGAACTTGATATGGACACTAGAGAGTCAAACCTGTACCTATGAGGTTCATTAAGTCAGGGTGTTATTGGTATCTGTGGGTTTTGATGTTTTCCATCATCACCTCGAGCAGTCACTCTAATGGAACGTGGGTTGAAGGCTTCGTCATCAAAAACGACCTTGCGTCCTCATTACACGTTGCACCATAGACTGTGTGACTGAAGGTCTGAAGACGCTTTCTGGTTTAGAAAGAGGAATTAATTTTTCCAGCGGGGGAGTTTTGTCATGCAGAAGAAAACCTCAAAGCAAGACGCAAAACTGCAACTACCAATACGGTTGCAACAACACAGTCTTCATTGATTTTTAAAAGACACACAAAGCATATGCTTTCTGCTCTCTGAACTTGCCTTTGAATAAAACACCCATTCTGCTAATGACAAGAATTGCTTCTTATGAAAAGAATGTCTATGAATTTTTAAAAGGGTTCCTATTAAGAACTTTACTGTAGAAGATGTTACTGAGGATAAATGCATAATATTAATACATAATACATATTTTAGATACCATACAGCAGCCTATTTATATGCATACTGTGACATTTTGAAGTTTTGAAGTTATTTGGATGTTGCTGAAAATATCAAACTGTCTCTAAATATGATCATTTTTTAAATTAAATTCATTTATGAGCATCATAGTCATATTTTGATCTCCTTCCTGAATCTATAATTTTTGCATTTAACTGCATTAGAATAATCCATTTTACTTTTCTGCTAATGCAACTGTTGCATCCATGTTAGCTTTTATGTTAACTGTGGTTTTCAAAAAGATGAATAAAGATGTGATTCTAGATAGGTCACCACATGTTCTTTATTCTTTGTAATCATGTATGTGTCACATTACCTAGAGATGCAAATGACAGGGGGAAAAATGACCTTTATATAACCTGCCATTTGAAGATTGCTTTCAATCTCATCTTGTTGCTTTGATCAAGGTAACTTCAGACATCCATGTAAACACAGCTATCTAATTCCTAACAAAGATTGCCCTACACATGGACAAACATGCCTGTATACTCATGCACTGACAAGCAAGGAGGCACCCATGGGTCATGTAAAGTGCATGCTGGAACATCAAGTGTTGAATAGTTATCATGCTTTATCTAAAGATTCTGTCATATATTATTCACAAGAGCAACAGAATTACCATTACTGTGTTCTTTGATTATTAATTAGGAGAGAATTATGCATTTCCTTTAGATGGAAGAATTGAATGATGCTGAATACTGGTGATGCCTGATTCAGCAGCTTTTATTGTTCAATAGTTTTGTTCAATAACAGGTGTAGAATTCGGATAATGAAGGTGCTCGTGTTTAGACCTTGTAATTTGCATCCAAACATGTCCATATATATCTCTGGCTTTCCATACAACCTCATAGTAATGGAAAATCTCATCCGTTTCTAAGAATCTGTTCTTCCAAACAGTTCATTTCAATAAATTTGTTTAAAAAAATCCATTCAGAGATTTTTTAAGAATCTAGGCCAATTAGTGAGTCATTGACTCGACAAACACTTGGATTGATTCACTCTGATTTGTGAGCTAATCATTCAAGGCCAGTTTATTAAACCAGTTCAAATGATTCATTAAAAAGTTTGGTCTCAAAAGATCAAAACAATTTGTTGACAATTTAGGCATCACTACAATCTTTCCTCTCCCTCCCTCAAAACCAGTTCAAATGCAATAAACAATTTAATAATAAACACTTTACAATAAGGTTCATTTGTTAACATTAGTTAATGTGTTAACTAACCATGACCATTTGTTACTGTATTTTTCATCTTTGTTAATGTTATTTAATAAAAATACAGCAATTCATTGTTTGTTCATATTAGTTCACAGTGCATTAATGTTAACAAATACAACTCTTGATTTTAATAATTTATTTGTTGAAATTAACATTAACAAATGTAATAAATGCTGTAGAAGTGCAGTTCATTATTAGTTTATGTTAACTGATATAGTTAACTAATGGATCGTATTGTAAAGTGATACCCAACAATGTCATATTTATTTTATTTTACTTATTGGTTCTTAAAAATATAGTAACACTTTACAATAATGTTTTATTTTAGTTAATTACATTAGTTAACATGAACTAACAATGAACCATATTCTAATCTACAGCATGCATTGGTCTCAGGTAATGTAAATTTTAACATTTACTAATACATTTTTTTTATCTCATCAGTTAACATTATTTGATATACTTAGAACTAACATGAATAAAGAATTGTATGTCATAAATATTAATAGATGCTGTAAAAATATATTTCTAATTGTTTTTGAATTTCTAATTGATGCATTAACTAATGTTAACAATTGAGAACTTACTAGCTGTGTCTCATTTCACAGGCTGCATTTGTCTGCATAATTTCAGAAAAGTAACCGTTACATTCTACAGCAAGAAAGATACAGTATTACTGTAACGAGACATCCTCAACCTCCGAAGAGTGCAGCCATTGAAATTAGACACAGGGATTGATTGTAAAGTATTGCTTATATAACTAACGCTTTGGTAGTGTAGCTTAGTTATTTAATTTCCAATTATATATGGCTATTTTTTAAAACTGGCTTGACAAATTACTTGTTTATAAGACCACTGGGTGTGCGGTTCCAAATTTTTTGCAGACTTATTCATTAATCATCCTGCGTGAAAACTTGATTCGCCATTCAACCGTTTTAACCATTCAAGATTTGCTGGTGAATAGTGCTCGAAGTGGGCCTCTGTATTACACAGCAAAATCTCCAGAGTTAAATCAACTCTGCTCAGAGTACATATGGTCCTTCTCTAAATAGTGTTAAAATAACACTGAAGCAGAGTTAAAGTTAATGAAATAATTAAGCAATTAATTAAGTGATGATTGTGCATTAATGATGAACACCTGCTGTTAACAAGCAGAATCACTAAAGAAAAGAGAAACACAAGAACAGGCTTATTAATTGCTTAATTATCATCAACTTTAACTCTGTTTCAGTGTTACTTTAACACTATTTAGAGAGGGACCAAATGTACTCTGAGCAGAGTTGATTTAACTCTGGGGATTTTACTGTGTAGCCTTTAGCGTAGCGGCCTTACGTATCTGTATTGGTTTAATGCAGTGTCAGTGCATATATACAGTAACAGCACTGATGTTGTTAACCATGCAGAAGGCATTGTGTATGTGTCATGTGTCCTCCACGTCCAGGAGCTACAGTGAATGTGTCGAGGGCAGAAGATCTCTTAACAACAGCTGTATGAGATGACAAGGAACAGAACACTGATGGCTCTATCATGAGCCAGCTGTCCCTCAAAACCTTCCAGCATCAATCACACTGTCACTGATGTGCCGTTATAAATCCTCCGACACAGCGTCTTTAGGGGTCAACACGCTCAACTGCACCAGTGGTGCTTTATCCTGCTTAGTAAGGCTAACGTAATGTTTCACTGTTTAACAGTCTACAAAATTGATGATGTTATCGCTAAGAAGCAATTGGGTATCGCTCTTAGGGAATATTAATTAGATATATGAAGATATTTATCAAAAGTTTAAAAAGTGTTTTTATTCCGTGATCTTCTTCAAAGCAATTACCCGACACTATCCAAGTATGATACTGATAAGCATCGAGGTTGTTGAATGTATTAACTCTATGGGTGTCTTGCATTCAAAGCAGGAGTGAAGGATTTATTCTACCAACACAGAGGAATCAATTTGCTGCCAGATTCATCCATTACGTTAATATGTTAAAGTGGTCATTTGGTCTTCAGTAGCAATAGCATACAAGGAGGAGACTGGCAGACTGACGCCAGTGCTGGATAACCAGACCGTTGTCTGCTTCCATGCCACATCCACAGGGTAAAAGCTGCTGGATACGGGGGAAGGTGGCTAAACTGGCTCCAATTTAACGCCTCATTATGCAAATTGATCATCTCAATTGACCATCACTCTGATAATGGCAGGGCCAGACTGCAGGGGAGTTGAGATATTCCTCCAGAAAACATCAGTTAAATGTCCTGAGAGCTAAAAATAAGATTTGGATGTGAATTGAAGGAGACACTCTAGATGGTTTTCAATGGGGCATGACTATGCAGAGTGGCAATGAAGCTAAGAGTTACCTCAGCGACCTGATGGTCAGACACCCTGAAATGTCAACTGTAATTTGGTTTTAAAGGACAGCTGTGGCAGAAACTCTGACGGCACATTTCAGCGCTGTTAGATTTGACGTTAGCACTCTTAAAATGGTGTTTGGTGTTAACCTGTTGCTGCAAATTAAGTTGATGTGCAAATAACGTGCAATTGCGATTATTTGCATGCCATTGCAAGCACCATGTGGATGAGCTGGCTCTGTCAGGGCTTAATTGCATTGATTGGCCTGGCCAGCTCTTCCTAATCTAGGATTATTATGATACATTAACAGCTGTGACTTGTTGTTTACAAGGCATTTATCAAGTGTTGTCAGTATAATGGGACAAATTCCCACCTATCACGTTTATCACTGACTGAATCAGCCCTGTCGGATCCAGATGACGAACCAATCTTGGGAAAAGGTTTAAATGGGAGCCTTCAGATGATGCTACTTCACCCTAAAACGATCCATTTTAAATTAGGGAAACAGTCCAATTGTTTTTCCTACTTGATTGAAGAGAGACAAGCTTTAATGTATGGCTTACATAATTGATGAGGGTGCATGCACTGAACTGACTGTTCAATATATAATGTGCAATACAGAATGTAATTCAGGTTAATGTGCTCACTGAACCTTTCATGCCATAATGGGCTATGGGTTTGTACTCAAAGGGTTCAGGAAAGACACATAATGTTCTTCATGTAAAATTAAAGTAAATTCATTAGAGATAGAAGCTAATGTTATTTGGCAACAGTGAGTGTCAATGTAATATATCAGTGAATCATTTAACTGCACACTCATTAAAACAGAACCGAGGATTTGACAAACATATGTTGCACTAGACAGAGAGGGCGAAGAGAGCGATGGATGAAGGGAGAAGGGGGTTGCGATGTGTCAGTGTGTTTTCCCCTAGTTGTCTGTGTGAGGATGCTTCATATTCCACCATATCGATTTCCGCTTCTTTTTGAAGTGGTTCCCGAAAGTGAATCATTCCAATTACACAAGAACTTGTGTGACAGCTCTTGACAGAAACATTTGAATTATGACTGCAGTCGATCCATTGGCCTTGTTTGGGAACGAGGGGTTTGGATATTGCATTTTCTCAGTCTCGCTGGCATGAGGGCACATGTTGTCATAGGAGATTGCCTTTCAATCTGTAAAATGCTTTATCTGTGCAACACTAGATCAGATTGTAGAACAATAGCTTGATACAGGTGGGAGCATTCTCTTCACATTATATTTTTCTAGCCATCAAATGGGGATGGATTTTACAGGGGAGGCGTCGTTAAAAAAAAAAAAATGGACGCCATCAAAAAATATTTTAATGAAAATGTGTTTTAGTTTTATACATTGTGAAATGTGATTGACATACATTATATATATATATATATATATATATATATATATATATATATATATATATATATATATATATATATATATATATATATATATATATATATATATATATATATATATATATATATATATATACACATATACACAGATATACATATACACATACATATATGCAGAACCACTTGCAGAATCTGTGAAAATGTAAATTTTAACAAAATAAGAGGGATCATACAAAATGCATGTCATTCTTTATTTAGTACTTTCCTAATATATATATTATATTTTACATAAACGATGTTTACATAAAGTCCACAAGACAAAAAAAAAAATAGCTTAATTTATAAATATGACCCCATTCAAACATTTATGAACCCTTGATTCTTAATACTGTGTTTGGTTACCTGGGGCCTGTACCATGATGGTAGTTGAACAAACTCAGGGTTATAGGATTAGTTTCGAGTTGACAAAACCAAACCACTCCAATCCGGCTTTGTTGGTACCGTGATGCTGATAATCAACTTTCTCTGTCAACTCAGGCTTTGATCCTGAGTTTGTGGAGTGCGTGCACATGAATGTGTGACATGAGTGGCAAACAGCCAATCACATGCCTTGCAACAGAGATAAACTGATTCACTTCTCGTGAGAGAGCCAGCATGATTCAAAACTCTTTTGCTGAAAATTAAGAATTTAAATGCATTTACACTAATGTAAATACTTGTCTGTGAAAGAGGACAAATAAAAGAAATGATCTTTCTCTATCAGTGCAAGTGAAAGTTGTGAAGTTAGTTTATATAGATTATAATATATAGCGATAGAGACTCAAACACACAAGGTCACATTTAGTTATATTTAAAGAGTATATTTACACATTTATATTAATATTCATTGAAACTAAGTGCTTAATAACAACTGTTAAACTAAACATGCATGTGTGTAATGTTTTAATAAAAATATAGATCATATATAAATTATATTATCATTAAAACCAGACAATTTCATCGTTAAATATTTGTTTTTACTATATAATGACCTTTAATTTGGAGGAAGAGAAACTGGGGGAATGACTATTGTGTTGGGTGTGTCAGTGTCACTTAGCTTACATCTGATTGGTCCAATTTCAGTTTGAGATCTCTAACCCAGAACATAACCTGCCCTGGAGCAGGTTAGCCTGAGTGTAAGTTACTATGACGATGAACACCACTAAAAGTCAAGTTACTTTCATAGTACCTAAAACCCAGGATCGGTGTAAACTAATCTGAAATTTACCTGGCTAGCCAGCTAATCCAGCTTCATGGTACAGGCCCCTGGATGATCCACGACTGTTTATATGTTGTGTGATGGTTGTTCATGAGTCCCTTGTTTGTCCCGAGCAGTTAAACTGCCCAATATTCTTCAAAAAAAATCCTCCAGGTCCCAAAAATTCTTCAGTTTTCCAGCATCTTGTGTATTTTAATCATTTCCAGCTGTAACTGTATGATTTTGAGATCCATCTTTTTACACTAAAGACAACTGAGGGACTCAAACACAGCTATTAAAAAAAGTTTAAACATTCACTGATGCTCCAGAAGGAAACACGATGCATTAAGAGCCAGGAGGTGAAAACCTTTTGAATTTGAAGATCAAGGCGTAACGGTACATGGTTGTTGATAAAATTCACAGCAAAGAAGAATACAATAAACAAACTTTAATCATAGGACCGGGAGAAAACAACATGAGCCCACACCAAACACAAATGAGAACTGACCAAGACTGAGGGAGAATACAGGGAATATATACAAGGCAAACAGAGGAGCAAAGGAGACTAATTAACACCTGAACTAAGGACACTAATCAAATGAGTAACCAAGGATACTAACAAGGACAGCACTAATTAACAAACTAGAATACAACTAAGAAGCACAGACTATAACTAAACAGGCAAACAGAAAAACAACAACCAGACAAAATCCTGAACCAAGGTAAATTGTCACATTTAATTGTCTTGTTTTGTCCGCAGGGCAGAACTAAATGAAAAAAAAAAGATATTTAAACAAAATAAGAAAAATGTGGACATCTTCATCCTGTTCAAAAGTTTTCATCCCTGACTCTTAATGCATTGTGTTTCCTTCTGGAGCATCAGTGAATGTTTGAACCTTTTTTAATAGTTGTGTTTGAGTCCCTCAACTGTCCTCAGTGTAAAAAGACGGATCTCTAAATCATACAGTCACTGCTGGAAAGAGTTCAAATATGCAAAAGATGCTAAATTTGAAGAATTTACACGCCTGGAGGTTTTTTCTGAAGAATATTGGGCAGTTTAACTGCTCAGAATAAACAAGAGACTCATGAACAACCATCACAAACCATAAAAACAGTCGTAGATCATCAGGTAACCACACACAGTATTAATATCCAAGGGTTCACAAACTTTTGAGCGGGTAATTTTTATAAATTCAGCTATTTTTTTTGTCTTGTGGACTATATGTAAACATTTTTTATGCAAAGTATCTTACTCAGGACAGTACTAAATAAAAATAATATGCTTTTTGTATGATCTCTCTTATTTTGTAAAAAATCACATTTTCACACATTCTGCAAGGGGTTCACAAACTTTCAAGCAGCACTGTGTATATATATATATATATATAAATACATAAATTAGCAAAAATCTAATTTTTCATTAAAGTAAAAGGATTGAAAGTCGGGGAAATTTTACATTTTTTAGCACACCAGGGTGACTAGGAACATGAAATTGTCCAGCCATGACTTCCTGTTCCACAGGAGTATAAAAATGAGGAAACACAAAGGCCAAATTCCCTTAATGATCCATCACAATGAGTAAAACCAAGTTCTGTGGTTAGTGTTAGTAAAGGTCTATAGTTATGATGTGCAGCAAAAGATTGAGCTTCACAAAATTGAAAGTAGCTGTAAAAAAACAAAACAAAAACTAAAGCATTGAAAATTCCCATTTCCACCATCGGGGTAATAATTAAGAAGTTCCAATCAACTAAAGATGTTACAAATCTGCCTAGAAGAAGATGCATACCTATATTGTCTTAAAGGGATAGTTCACCCAAAAATGAAAATTTTATGTTTATCTGCTTACCCCCAGCGCATCCAAGATGTAAGTGACTTTGTTTCTTCAATAGAACACAAATGATGATTTTTGACTCCAACCGCTGCCGTCTGTCAGTCAAATAATGGGAGTGAATGGGAGCTCGAACAATAAGAGTCGAAAAAACATGCACAGACAAATCCAAATTAAACCCTGCGTCTCGTGACGACATATTGATGTCCTAAGACACGAAACAATCGGTTTGTGCGAAAAACCGAACAGTATTTATATCATTTTTTACCTCTAATACACCACTATGTCCAACTGTTCAGCATTCGCTTAGTGAGGTCTGATCGTGCTCTGATAACAGCAGTGATGTCTCGCATTCATTGAAGTATATGCGCGAGACATCACTTCCGCTGACAGAGCACGATCAGACCTCACTAAGCGAATGCTGAACACAGTTGGACATAGTGGTGTATTAGAGGTAAAAAATGATATAAATACTGTTCGGTTTCTCGCACAAACCGATCGTTTCGTGTCTTAGGACATCAATGTGTCGTCATGAGCCGCAGGGTTTAATTTCGGATTATTCTATGCAAGTTTTTTTTAATGCATGGGGAAGAGAAGAGTTTGAGTGGCCAAAGTAAATGGAAAAAAAACTTGACATTGTTTTAAATTTCAAAAGTTATGGTTTTAGAACAACATAAGGGTGAGTAAATAATCACAAAAGTTGCATTTTTTAGGTGAACTATTTCTTTCTATTTCTCCGCATCATGCCTGTTTTTGGATATGATATCTTAAAGGATTAGTTCACTTTAAAATGAAAATTACCCCAAGCTTTACTCACCCTCAAGCCATCCTATAATCTGAGTTTTATTAATAAATATCCTGAAGCATCCAAGCTTTATAATGGCAATGAATGGGACCAACGAGTATGAAGCTCAAGAAAGTGCATCCATCCATCATAAACATACTCCACACGGCTCCGAGAGGTTAATAAAGGCCTTCTGAAGAGAAGCGATTCGTTTGTATAAGAAAAATATCCATATCTAACAAGTTAAAAAGTAAAATATCAATCTTCTGTATTCAACTTAGGAATAATGCCTAGTGCAGTTGAAAATGCTTACGTTACATCCTATGCCTTTCTGCCATTCATATTCAACGTCAGTTACGCTTTTTTCCTTAGTTGAAATTTCTGTGTGACATGTGTATATAATGGATGGATCCACTTTCTTCAGCTTCATACTTTTTGGTCCCGTTCACTGCCATTATAAAGCTTGGATTCATCAGCATATTTACTAATATAACTGATTGTGTTCATCAGAAAGAAGAAAGTCATATACACCAAGGATGGCTTGAGGGTGTGTAAATCTTGGGGAAAATTTAATTATTTCACCTTTTTTACTATGATTTACTGTTATGACACGGGACATGCAATATTCTCACCTCACAAGCATTACGTTAAAGCAGGATGCCTTATGTTATGTGATGTCACATTAAGTTACACTGTACATAACATTATTATCCGTTCAGCTTTCGAGCATGAGGTCACCTCTGAGAAGAGAAATGAAGACATGATAGCACTCATCTAGATGAGAATATTTATCCAGTGTCGCTGTCCTCCCTCCGACTTATTTAACGTACAAAAATCCATTGCAATGGGGCCCCACTGCGGATGACCTTCTGAATGAGAAGTGCTCCCATGCATTGACAATGAATATGCATTAGAGAGATTACAATGAGGTGACAAGGCAGGAGCTCTCATCCAAATACCAGCACAGCTGGCAGCCAGCTTTTCTGAGCTACTCCTCACCTCTTACATAAGAGCACAGCAAGCTGACAGCACCTCACCATGCACTCATGCAAACCAAAAGATCTCTGTTGCTGTTCTCGTCTGTCTCGTCTTTGATTCGACAAGAGCAGCTGCAAGTACAACTTCCTTGCACAAGGAAGGAAATCACTGTATCAGTGCATTTGGGAATACAAGCTTCCGTTATTAGCTCATTATGATGATGTTAAACCAAAGTGTCAAAGTAACACAACTCTCTTCCTATCAGGAAAAGCTTCCACCATCTGTCAGACCCAGAACTCCCAGGTGGCTTCATAAAGGGATTCAAACCTCTGTTGGTTGCCCTTCACTGTCAAAAAAGCACCTGAGTGGAACATCCCAAGGATGACCAAGCACTAGACTGGACGGTGACATTTGCAAGCCCAAAAACTCATTTGCGCCCATGATCGATTATGGCTATTAGTTGTATCATTGATTGTTTATAAGCGCGAGGTGAAAGGAGGCGTGATGATGCCGGAAAATTGTTGCAGGTCTATTTTGAGCTTTTAAATAGTACAATAAATAAATAAATAAATAAAAATCCACTCACAGAAGAGAGTGTTCTTTCTTATGATTCTACTGATAAAGAAATGCATTATTCATAATCCAAGTTCTTGTTTTCATTTCAATGAGCTCCAGCTGAAATGTGTATTTGTATTTTCTATGCACTCATACAAACATGGTAGAATGGAAGGCTAATCTTAATATATTTACATATCCTTTCTTGGCTGCAACTGTTTTATCAGCCAATTTGACACAAGGGTGCGAGCTAAAAAGCGTAAATGCTAAATAAAATCATTAAGCCTTTGTCATTTACATCAGTTTGCATTCATTTACTTTTATATGTAACATTTATCAAAAAAACGTCCATCCAAAAATGTGTTTGTGTAAATGGCCATGGCAAAATGTGGGCATCAGATATTTTTAAACACTCCTTGAAAAACAATGTGGGCACTCTGACTCATAAGCAATGCACCAGCTGTGCGAGAGACCTCTGAAACAGCGTGATTTTGGCAGAGAATGGAGGACAGGCTTAGCTTGGTGAGCACCAGCAAGGATGGGTCCTATCTAAGTCCCTGCAGGACTGAGAACTCGCAGTGGGAGGAATGTCTCAACTCCATCTGGCCCAGCAATGTGTGTGCCTTCATGCCGAACCGAACCAAGGTCTGCAAAATGCTGGCACAACGTGAGGGGCATTGCTTACATCTGAAAAGGAAAAATTCAGAGATATTTCACCATATGTCTGTGGATATCTGCATGTTCCTCGCATATGGCAATGGCATGTAGGTCTGTGATTTTTACACTTTTCTGTGATGCATGTGTAAATGTTAACATGGGAACAAGCCTGTACTGAGTACAGACATAGTTGCTGCCAAATATAATAATTCTCCAGGCTGTTGTGTGGTGAACACAATCTGCCATCTAGTGGACACATTTAAACCACGAAAGTGAAAACATAATGAATGGATTAAATAATGTCTAAATTTATGCATGCTTTGGAAAGATGTAACCTAAACAGTTTCATATAGCTACCTGTGAATTTTGTGGACTGGGAAAATAAAGGTTTTTGCATTTGTTTTATCATTGTATTTACTCAAGATCATTTTGGAAGCATTTAGAAATCTATAATTACAAAACTGTTAGTTTTGTGTATTTGGTGTCCTTTTTTAAAATGACATTTAGGAAAGTAGTAAAAGAACAATCATTATATGCAATTATGTATTAGGAAAACAAGTGGTCTCACTTGGCTAGGCCAACTTTTTCTGACAGCTAATGGTGTCAATAATATTTCTGTGGCATTGAATAAAATAATAATGTCCAAATAACTAATCGCTAATTTATTTATGGTTTTAGTTTGTTTTTATAGTAGGCCTATTATGTCGTGGTTCTAATTATCAGTCGTGTTTACTGAATACCGAATAATATATTGCACTTGAGCAAAATATTTTATCTTGTTTGTTAATATATTTGTATTCTAATTCTATAATTATTTATGAGGCTCTACAAAAATTAATGGCTCCTAATTAAATATGATTCGAATGTGTAGGGTCTATTTTTGACATGTTTGATTCGTCTCACGTAGGCTAGTTTAGACAAATTAAATTGTCTTAGAATTAGATCTAATTAGACTTCATTGCACGTATGTAATGCTAATAGAGGTCGTGCTGCTGCACGTCAAGTTTGTGGCTGTGGCTCAAAACCTAGCGAGTCGCCTACAAAGGCAGCATCACTTGGCGTCTGAAATCTGCCTATCGTGTGCAGAAATTGCCCAGGGAGGCAGCCAATTAGATTTTGATATGCAACCCATGGTTGTCTTTCGGTGTAGCAAACGTTCTTCCCGCATACGCTCTTTCACACTCTGAAAAGTGTTGTTTTTGCTTTACGTTTAATGTTGAAACTCGATAGTGTTGGTGTATTAAACGCATATTAATACCCATAAGGTGTTCTTCATTTATCTGGCGGATTGTGGCGGGCAGCTGAGAGGACGAACATGTCGGGAAAGAGTTTTCGCGTTAGCGACGGGGACTGGATCTGTCCCGATAAAAAGTAAGACTTTATCTATAGTGATTTATTAAAAAGCCTTATTATGAATATATTTGCAGTTCTTTAAAGCCAAAACCTGTGGGAAATAAATGTTGGATGAGAGAAGCCCACATGCTACTGTTAGCATAGCATTTGTTAGCTTCAGCGTGCGTTTGTAGTGTGTGAATGGGGCCTGTAAACGCTATGAAAAGCGCCATTTCCCACATTTAAATGTTAAACTCATTTCTTACCTCTAAAACACTGACAATCAAATGCTTTTGAGAGTTGCACGCTCATTATTCTTTGGTTAAACATATAGGTAGTCAGCACAACAGATGTTTGCGCGAGTCTGCTAACTGCCATTATATTGTCTTCATTAGAAACTGCAGTGCCCTTGGGCTATTTTTGTGAAATGTTTCTTTAAAAAAAAAAGCAAAAGAGCGTCTTACTATTGCTTGAAAGTGTCTGAGGTGGCCTGTTCATTGTGTATGAATGTGAAATGATGTTTATAATGTCTTGAGACCTAACAAGTTTTTATCTTTGTAACATCTAAGGTGTGGAAATGTCAACTTTGCTAGAAGAACGAGCTGTAACAGATGTGGCAGGGGTGAGTGAGTTATACTTCCTTGGATAGTCATTACATTTTGTGTATATTAGATGCGTCATAACAAGGAGTATCAATACACTGTGTTTAAATGCTTACAGTTCTTTCTTAAAGGCTTAGTTCACCCAAAAATTAAAATTCTGTCATGAATTACTTGCCCTTATGTTGTTCCAAATCCTTAAGACTTCTGTTCATCTGTTCATATTTAGAAGTTATTTGTAATGAAATCTGAGAGATTTCTGTTCTTGCATCTAAAGTCTATTCTCCCTAAACTCTGATGGTTCAAGGAATTCATAAAGAGATTGTAAAAGGAATCCAAAATCAATGTTTATGTGTGAATAAAAGTCTTAAAATCTCTTTGTCATATAAAGCCATCATGTCTCTTTAGAAAACTTGGGTTAAATTGCTCACTTCATAGGAATTTATTTTATGATCTCCTTATAAACATTTTGAACTGTCAGGGTTATGGGTGAGTAGACTTTCAATGGTGGGACATACATATTTGATTTCATTTTAAAATATCTAAATTTGTGTTTTGGAAATGAATGAAAAGTCTGGATTTGGAATGACATGAGATTGAGTAATTGATAACAGAATTTTCATTTTTGAGTGAACTATCCCTTTAACATGATTACACTAATTTGTAAACGTATACTCTTTAAACAGAAAAGACAACTGAAGCAAAGATGATGAAAGCAGGGGGTACAGAGATTGGAAAGACCCTCGCTGAGAAGAGCAGAGGTCTCTTCAGTGCAAACGACTGGCAGTGCAAAACGTGAGTATTGAGCTAATTTCTTAATTACACGTCCATCGTGCATTTTAAATGTGACATTCAAGTAAACCATTCCTTCTGACTCCTCCATAATTTACTTCTCATTTGAACCGCACACTGTTCATCTACTTAATGGAGCAGAATAAATGTACAGTGTAATGATATCTTGCCATGAAGAACAGTGAATGAATGGGGTCATTTCACTTGAAAAAGGTCAAAGTGCACCTTGGAAACTCATACCTCTAAGTATGAGTTTTTGGGCTAGCCTAAACAAAAGAATTATATTGTGAAATAAAACCAGATAACTGCATCAAAGTTCAAAATATAAATATTCATTTCTGTCACTTATTACATGATACATGGTATCACATCTAAATGTGTTGTTAGATAAAGCAAACTGTGAAAGTTGAGTGATTAACTTTACACCATTTGCTACAGACTTGCTTTCAGCTAACTGATCTCTCTCTCTCTCTCTCTCTCTCTCTCTCTCTATAATAAATATATATATATATATGATAGAATATAGATGTATTATATTCTATGTTATAGATCAGTGTTTCTGCAATGTTTCAAATCGACACATCCCTTCCAACACCACAACTCAACATCTTGTGTATCATTTTAGAATTCCAAGTTTCCCACTTGTAAATATCACAGTGTTCTCTCACTATTCCTGATTTCTAACACGCACTCAAAGCATTTGGCGTTGTCTTGCAGCTATCAGAGCAGAAATGAAAGCTGCTGATCTCCATATGTTTTCTCTGGTCATGTTCATGTGTAAATATTGCGAGCTTATTTCATTCATTAGATCCCATAGACCCTCCGCTCAAAGAAGTCAGGTCAAAAGTGGTTGAAAGTGGACAAAAGAGAAACGAGGTGTAAACGGGAATGCGTCCGATTGACCAAAATGCATCTTAAAGGTGCCATCGAATGGAAAATTGAATTTACCTTGGAATAGTTGAATAGCATGAGTTTAGTACATGGAAATGACATAAAGTAAGTCTCAAACACCATTGTTTCCTCCTCCTTATATAAATCTCATTTCTCTCAAGACCTCAGAAGAACAGGCGAATCTCAACATAACACCGACTGTTACGTAACAGTCAGGATCATTAATATGTATGACCCCAATATTTGCATATGCCAGGCCATGTTCAAGTCATTAGGCAAGGGCAGGCAGTATTAACGTCTGGATCTGTGCACAGCTGAATCATCAGACTAGGTAAGCAAGCAAGAACAATAGCGAAAAATGGCAGATGGAGCAATAATAACTGACATGATCCATGATAACATGATATTTTTAGTGATATTTGTAAATTGTCTTTCTAAATGTTGCTAATGTACTGTTAACTGTGGTTAAAGTTACCATTGTTTATTACTGTATTCATGGAGACAAGCCGTCGCTATTTTCATTTTTAAACACTTGCAGTCTTTATAATGCACAAACACAACTTCATTCTTTATAAAACTCTCTAACATTGTGTAATGTTAGCTTTTGCCACGGAGCACCATCAAACTCATTCAGAATCAAATGTAAACATCCAAATAAATACAATACTCACATGATCCGATGCACGCATGCATTATGCATGATGAACCTCTTGTAAAGATCCATTTGAGGGTTATGTAGCAAATTAGCTCAAAATAAATATGAATAATTAATCATAACTAGTTATAATTAATTATTAATATTTCAATCAGTCAATAAAATTAACTTAATGTAATAAAATTAATATTACAATCAATTAACCTGTTGTTCAATGAACACACAGTGTTAATTGTTTATTAACTAAGAAATGTTCATTTCCAGGTTATGGGAAATAACAATCTTATTCTACTAAAAGCCTGTAGTCAGGACCGACATGAATAGGGACTCCCGTACATGAGCGCAAAACACGGACAACCTTACGTGTGACATGAACAAGACTTTATTAACTAGACTAAATACTTAAACTACTCTAACATTCACACACATACATGCATACAGTTTACCAAGAGAGAGAGAGAAAGCAGAGTACAGGAAGCAAGAAGTTACAGCATTGTTGGACATTCAGCAGATCAACAGCCTTGAGCAAACCATCAGTTTAGTTTTAACAGGCCCTTCTTTAAAAGGGGTAAGGATACTCAATGTATCCGATAATGAGACTAAGTTTGATACTTGCATGTCTCTCCAAGTTGAATTAAAACTGTCCTGATGCAATTTGTGGAGGCTCCCGTTGAATCTTTGCTGATATTTTCTTGACGAAAGAGAACCGGCTGGATTCAGAGGATCTTTGGTGAATGGAAGGTCTAGGCCGAGGCCTGGCACAAGCTTGGGGTTCCTTAGAAGCTTCTAGCTTCTTAAAGCATCATCTTGACGTCAGCATTCATCAGTAAAAGAGAAGAAGAGGAGGAAGAGCAGGAAGAGAGGGGGTTCCTTGTGATCAGTGAATATAAGGGGTGAAGATGTCACACCCTCTTGAGGTGTCTGAGCCAATAAGGAGTTCCCCTTTCAGAGGGAAGTTTTACGAGTCTTTGTTCTGTAGCAAGATATTAGCATAAGACACTGGATTGGATGAATGAGAGAATAACCTTCTAGATTCTTATAATACTAATGTGTCACAGAGTTAGTAACATGTGACATAAATTACCAAATAGGAAATGAAAGTTGGAGTCCGTAGATACCAAGCATGCTGCCAATGTGATCTCAGTTAACTATACATTTGCAACTATGGAACATTAATACCAAAATAGTTCAAAAGAGAGAATTAATACATAGAATAAAGCCTATAAAAGGAAAGTCATGAGATGGGAAACTTGGATACATGTTTATACATTTCCCAAGTGGTTATATAGAGAATACATAGGATTAAGAGAGTTTATTTGTCCTTCTCAGGAAGAATGAGTCACTAGTCTCTCCAGAATTCTTCTGGATCATAAAAGTACCATATAACTGTAACAGGACACCTAGGTTGGCCTGTGTGCTAGCAACATTGGGATGCTGGTTACAGTTTTAGGGGGATGAGTTCAGAGAACTTTGATAGGGAGAGTGAGTTTATGGGTAATTCATTAAATACAATGAATAATTGTGTGGCTGATTGGTCCAGACGTTACAGTTATATTAGCTGTGTGAACTTTGTTTATGCTGTTTAAGGCAAGTGCGAGCTCCGGGGGCGGGGAGCATGAGGAATTAAAGGAGCCGCAGCCTGAATAGGTGCATTTCTAATTATGCCCCAAAATAGGCAGTTAAAAAAATTAATTAAAAAAAAAATCTATGGGGTATTTTGAGCTGAAACTTCAGACACTTTCAGGGGACACCTTAGACTTTTATTACATCTTGTAAAAAAAAAAACGTTCGATGGCACCTTTAATACCAGGTGTAAACAGGGCCAAAGTCCTCAGGATTACTTAAAAAATCACAGGCAGGTGTGTATGATTTGGCATGGATCTAAACTCTGCATGACAGTGGCCCTCCAGGACCAGAAATCGTAGGCTTACATTCCCAAATCCAACCCATATTAGACTATAAGCTATTTGAGACAAGAATAGATTCTCCCCACCCCTTATATTCTTCATAATGCACCCCTTTTCTTTCTGAAAGGACATCCAGGCCTTGTAAATAACCAAAGGGCCGTCTTCTGCTTGTCTTGCTAATGGGTTTGCAACCCTTGTAATTCACCAAAGTTATTAATTTCTGAACTTCTTGTTTCTTTAAATCTAGGTGTGGCAATGTAAACTGGGCCAGAAGATCAGAGTGCAACATGTGTAACACTCCTAAATATGCCAAACTGGAGGAAAGGACAGGTATGCTTTGTCTGTTCAAAATAGAATGCTAGTTTTTTTTTTTTTTTTTTTTTTTTTGCATAATGATGGCAATGTTTTGCCATAATTTTGGTTTGTCATATGCTTGATGCATGTCTAACAGGATACGGTGGAGGATTCAATGAGAGAGAGAATTTAGTCTACAATGAGCGAGAGGAATCTGATGGCGAGTACGATGAGGTCAGTGGAGATTTTTATATTTCAGTCTACAGAGATGAGTTCTTAATAATATTAATAATATTTATTGATTAATAATAAAGAACAGATTTGTGTCATTTGTATAACACAATTCACAATACATGTCATTTACTAAATGATAAATAAACTTGAATTTTAAACATTTTGTTGGCCTTCTGGACAGTTTGGGCGCATAAAAAAGAAGTACCGCGGGAAAAGTAAGAAGGACGTTGAAAAGAAAGAGGAACCAAAAAAAGAAGAGAAAAATGACGAAGGTGAAGACGATGAGGATGACGACGATGAAGATGGAGATCTTTCAAAATACAAACTTGATGTAAGAGATTTTTCTTCTGTAGATCTGTGTTAGGGTTCTGATTAATTTGTTGATTTTTGAAACTAATTTTATTAGATATTGATCACACTATCAATTTAATTACTTGTAAAAGGATGCAGTGTGAACAAATCCTTGGAGATTTAGCAGATTTATGAACCCACTGTCATAGTTTTTGATGTGCTTTTTATTTTTACCCTATTAGGATGACGATGATGATGATGATGAAGAAGATGAAGATGATGCAGATTTGTCCAAGTACGATTTGGATGCTAGTGATGAGAAGAAAGGGAGTCCCTCTGGCTCCTCACGCTCATCTTCTCGCTCTTCCAGTTCAAGTTCCCGGTCTAGGTCCAGGTAAAAGGGTACAGGTCAAGGGTAACTCCAGGCAAATGTCAGTATCAGCTCAAATCTTTATTCAAATCGTATCATGTTAATCTGTTTTAATGTTTAATTTCTTTTTCTTTCCCTTTTTGTTTTCTTTTAGTATTTTTAAAGATATTTTGTCTTTTTCAACTGCATTTTTGATTCTGACATGATTAGCATAAAACTTGCTCTTTGACGAAAGCAATCATGTAAATTCAATGCTCTGCAATTTATAAGTAATTCATGCTATTAACACTACTTGAACAGGGTTTAAAGCCTTAGAAATTGTTTTGGCAATATTAAATGAAACAAGATGTCTTTATGCACAAAAAGCAACCCTCAATGATGATTAAGTAGTTATTTTTCTGAAAAATGTCAAAGCTGATCTTTCTTTTTAACACTTGTCATTTGATAAAGATTCTGTTTTGGGGGTTTTATCAGAGGGTCTTTAACTTTCTCAGAAAAATTGGAAATTAGTGGTGTTTTTTTTTTTTGTTGATGCCGGTGTTTTGCAGATCCCGGTCCAGGAGCTCATCCAGTTCCCGATCTCGATCTCGCTCTCGCTCCAGGTCCAAATCCAGGTGAATGAGGTCACATGCACTCTCCAGGAGAGAGCGTGTGTGAACAGCCAGTGGCTGTAGTGAACTTTTTGTCCTTCTGAGTCCGAACAGAATTCGACTTTAGATCACTGTTTAAAAAATAATAATAATAAGATGAGAGTGCTGTCAGAGGAATGTTTGAACAGGATTTTTCGACTTTTTGTTCTCTGCATAGGTGTCAAGAGCTTGTGCTTTTTTAAGATGTGCTTGTTTGGAGCTGTTGAATATTCAGTGTCACAGGTCTCAATTTATCCGATAACACTGTGACATCTGAAAGGCAATTAGAGCTTCAAGTTGTACTGAAACTCTTGACGGGTTCAGCTTTGTTCTTTTGAAAAGTTCAGCTGGTCAGACCCGCAGCTTTGGTCTTTAAGAAGTTGTAGTATTTACTGTAGTATTTAGAGGGCTGTGGATGGATGTTTTCCTACCATTTCAGTCCCTTTGGTAGTGTTATTATAGTAATCTGTCTAGCGATATTTGTTGACCTCATGTGAATGCTTATTTATCCCCTTTGAAAGATCCAGCTCCAGATCAGGAAAAGGCTCTGCTTCCTCAAAGAAGAGGTCTCGTTCACCGTCATCATCGCCTGAGGGAGGCCAGAAGAGGAGTCGTTCCAGGTCCTCCTCTGCGGGCCGCAAAAAAAGACGCGCACGATCGCACTCGTCTGAAAGGTTTGGTGTAACACATGGTGTCCTGGATACCAGGCGTCCTTCTGCATTATACACAGGGCTCAGTGCTAATACAGTACATTATTGAAACACAAACGTGACACACATATGCTTTTCTCTGTACAAATCTTTGTTTTGATATCAAGAACCAAATCACTTAATCAGGCATTGTCTTTCTCCTTGTCTCTTTCTTTCTATCTCTCTTTAGGCGCAGAGGCTCATCCGGATCATCCCACTCTGGCTCAAGCTCAAAACAGAAATGATTAACAAAAGAAACAAATCTTTCTAAAACTGCATGTTGTTTTTTCCAACTCCAGCTTTTTTTTTTTTTTTTTTTTTTTTTTGTGCTATTGCAACAACCCAACTGTTTGAATTCACATTGATTTCCATGAAGAAAAAAAAACCTTGCACACATGTTCACTTAACAACTTCTCAAAAGTTTTATTTTCTTCTTCTTTTTTTTAACATCTAGCCAAATCTTTCAACAGTATAACTCAAGGTGTCTATAGTGTAAGTGGGTTTACAGAGAAACAACTTTAAGTCTGTGACTGTATAAATGGCACATATCTCCTAGACTTCAATTTATGTGAATTATATTGCAGAAATATTTTTATCCATCCATTGTCAGGCATTACTGTAGTCCAAAAAAGTTTATTAACAAAACATTTGTTGATTTAAAAGGAAAAAAAAATACTCCTTAGATGCTGGTTTTATAGTTCTTTTGTGATGTGAAACACAAGAAATGTTGATGGCTTAAACGTTATTTAACCACATCAGCAATGCCAGCATCTGAAAGTTATAAAGAGATTTTCCTCTGAGGCATAACATTGCCTTAACTAATTGTGCGTTAAAGGTAAGTATGGGTTTTTTATACTTTGTAGAGTTTTGTTTTCTTCTGGTAAGACAGATGAAATGTGAAAAACTTTTTTGTCCTTTTTGTCTTTTTCTTTTTTTAAATTTTATGATTCATCACTTGTGGAATTAAGAAACATTTTAAGTGGACAAACTCAAATTACCGATAACGTAAATTCCTGATTGTTTTTTTTTTTTTTTTTTTTTCTGTGGTAAAATCAAATTTGGAACATGTAATCTGAAATATTCAGCCCCTTCTGACGTATGAAATATAAAAATGTTTACTGTTCATTAACATGACTTGACAGTGTAATCAACATGAATAAACACTTGTTAATCTGAACCTTTTGTTGGCACTGTTTTTGTCTTTCCATGTTTATTGTATTGGCAGATGTTGTGATGAGAAATGTTCTCTTCCTAATAGGCCTATGTGCTGCTTATGTTATAGGACTATTTCTGCCTCACTTTCCTGCCTTTTATTTATTTACTGAGACATTTTTAACTCCTCTATTGCAATCGCAACCTTTAAAGGGTGATGTTTTAAACATACAACGCTGCTACTTGTGGTGAATTTTAGTGACTGTGAAATAACATACACAAGATTTTTAATTTACGTCCTTGGCTTGTCTATTTTATAGAATATTTGTATTATGAGTCCGTATGAATTTTTGTTAACAAGCAAAAATACACCTTCACTGCGTTGACTGATGATTAGCTGAGAATCGTTTCTCGTGCGCTAGGTGGCACTTGTTGCGTTCAAAACCGTCTGTGAGCTGCTGGTTCAAGGGGGATCATCGTCTAATAATACATTTAATAATGAATATTTGTCTCTTGTTTAGAGATGTCTATCATTAAAGTTATTTGTGTGTTGCCTTTAAAAGTTAAGCGATCGTTAAACCTAAAATCTCCTTGAGAAATTTCGAAAAGTTCACCCTCTACAACGCTTGTCTAACTACATTCAGTGGTGTATAAAGTACTTGAAAACCATACTTGAGTAAAATATAGATATCTTACCAGAAAATTACTTTGGTAGAAGTTAAAGTCACTGTTTAGAATGTTACTTGAGTAAAAGTTTTAAAGTATGTGACATTTTTTGTACTTTAGTACGAAAAGTGTATATATATATATATATATATATATATATATATATATATATATATATATATGTGTGTGTGTGCTATTAAACGTACTTAAGTATTCAAAGTAAAAGTACAAGTAAATGTAAAATACAAAGGAGCAAAAAATATATATATTAAAAATTGTTCTATACACAGTTTGAGCAGCAAGATTGTGTTCAGTTTTAACTTTCTTACATTTTGTTTCTTTGAATTAGAAAATGGCTAAATGTTCATTGTAATTTTTAAATATAAAAACAACTATATAACAACTTTAAAATGTTAAAATATAAATGTTGGAATTAAAAATGAACAATGCTTTAATAAACCTTATTTAATGTTACAAATGGACTCTTATTGTAAAGTGTTACAATTTCATATAAATCCAAACAGTCATGGTTAAAAATGATCATCTTTACGCACAAAGGCATAGCCTAAGTCTATTATATGTATACTGTAACACATTATTTGAATCTATTTTAGAAAACTTAATGATTATCTAATCACAATATGTGTTACAGTGCCGATAAAAAAAAAGAACTGAAATCGAATTTATATATGATTTGTTATGTTTCTGTCACTGCATGATGAGAATACAGTTTAAAAATGCAACTTCGCTGAATAATGAATGCATAAAAGCGAACAAATGGATATAAACTAATGCAAATGCATGGCAAATCGTACCATTAAACAGTTCGTGTTTTTGTTTTTGTATTGTTTTAACCGCTTGAGGTACTAATGTTAGCATCCTCTCAGCCTTGACGGCAAACAAACTACTGTTCTCCACTAATGCAGCATCTACTCAACAAACTATTTACTTTATAATGATATGAAAACATGTAGGCCTACTGTAGTGTACTCTGTATAACATCTTTTTAAATCCGTTTTTTCCCGCTCTGTGCAGCGCACAGCCTCACGTCACGTGTCAAAACAAACTCTATGAGGCATCAGTGACAGTTCTTAAGTCGCCTCTAGAGGCCGCTCTCGTACTGTAGGCTATAATGACAGCGCACTCTTCTCAGCTGCTCCAGCAACGGACCCAACCTGGAAAATGAAATCAACCGCGGTTGTGCGAGCACTTGTTTGTAAATGCTTGCTTCTAGTCTGTGTTCCTCCAACTTTATTTTGTAATAAGTAACGAAAATGCTTTGGGAAAATGTACTGAAGTAAAAGTATATATTTTATTTAGGAAATGTAGTGGAGTAAAAGTAAAAGTTGACAGAAATATAAAAACTCAAGTAAAGTAGGCCTACATATTCTCCCAAAAATACTTAAGTAGCTACTGTAACGAAGTTGCCTATTATTACTTTGTTACATTACACCACTGACTGCATTTGGTCAGACGAGCCTTTTAAAAATTCCTTCGGTCAAAAAGAAAGAATGTGTTCCCTCACCCTAGGTTGAAGGTAAAATTTCCTGTTCTTTTTTTTTTTTATCCTTGAAATAGCCTACCCAAACCGAACAGCAGAAACAAAAAATGAACTGAGCAACACGTGTAGCCTATCTATAAATATTAAAACAATATTTTTGATTTATGAAATATAAAAAATAAAAAAAAATTGCACTATTTGTCTGTTGTCTTTCTCAGCATGTTTTACATTTCCATAAGGGTCCCGCCTCTGTGTTTATAGCGCGCGCTCGGACAGCAGAGCGCACAAAGTGAGACAGAAGTGAGGCAGACTTCACTGCGGACTCAACCCGTTTCAAAGGGCTACTGTGGCCATGAACACGCTCCCTGAAAAAGGATGACATCCAAATGTCAGTCTGCAGATGTTTTGCCACAGAACCTGACTGCTGGAACCATGATGTGGGAGAAGAACCTCTCCAAATCTTCGCAGGACAGCACGGGCAACAACGCCAGCTGTGGCTCCGTGTCCGTCTTTTTCCCCATCACTATGATGATCACTGGAATGGTCGGAAACTCTCTCGCGATGTTGCTAGTTTCTAGTGCATATAGAAAAAAGGAAAACAAAAGGAAGAAATCCTTTTTGCTTTGCATCGGCTCTTTGGCGTTAACTGATCTTTTCGGCCAACTGCTTACAAGTCCGATTGTCATTTCGGTGTACAGAGCTGATCTGAAATGGAAACGCGTGGACCCATCGGGAACGCTATGCGCGTTCTTCGGGGTGTGCATGACCACTTTTGGCTTGTGTCCTCTCTTTTTAGCCAGTGTCATGGCCATTGAGAGGGCCTTGGCCATCACTGCTCCTCACTGGTACTCACATTACATGAAAACCAGCGTGACCAAGCAGGTTCTGGTCATCATTTGGTGTCTAGTTTTGATTTTTGCCTTATTGCCCATTGCTGGGGTTGGGAAGTACACTTTGCAGTGGCCAGGCACTTGGTGCTTCATAAGTACAGGTGACAAGGACGTGACGGGAAATACGTTTTTTGCCACGACCTTTGCGGCATTGGGGATATTTTCTTTACTGGTTACTTTGTCTTGTAATGTCGTGACCATCCGTGGGTTGGTTACACGTTGCAAAACGAAGTCAAGCTCGACCCAGTCATCCAAGCAATGGGAGAGGTTAACAACAGAGACTGTTATTCAGTTGATGGGCATTATGTGTGTGCTGTTGACATGCTGGTCACCTCTATTGGTATGTATCATATCAGCTTTTGCCAGACACACTTACTGTAGATATCAGATGGAAGTTCGAACCTAAATGTGCCCAGCTACAGAATATATGAATTTCTGTGTTAGGGTGTGCTCAATAGGCCAGCTGTTTTACTATACTGTACATGTTGGAGGGCTACTTGTTGCCATTATGTTTTTTAGCATTAATTTGAAATTAGTTAATGTTTACCATGATTCCTGTGACTTCTGTGATCTATAGACTAGAGCTGCTGTTATGATTTGACATTCTGCTAAAATGTCAGTTTTTCCCTGTTACGTAATTTCATAAGCCCACACAGAATATGCAAATTCATATTTTCTTAGAATGGGGTGAAGCTTTATGTTAAGACTGATGATGATAAATTGCAGATATTTAAATTCTATACAATTTTCCCTAAATAAATAACACCCCGAAAACTAAAATTAACCATTTTAAATGCTTCACGTGAGTTTGGGCATCAACTACAGTATTTTGACATCATTACATTTAACAGTGTTTCTGAATTATAAGTGTTTTTAAATATTAACTTAAGTGAGCGTTGTATGACGTCAAAGGTAATATAGAGGTAAAATTAGGGGAAATAGATTACAGCACAATTATTATAGTCAATACAGCAATATATTAAAATTATATTATTTTAAAAATAATAAATATAAAACAAGAATACTAAACTGAAAACATTATAAAATTAGACAAAATATTTAATAAACAAACCTGAAGGGGTGTAAAACTTTGTGAATCTAAGCAGTCTTTGGAAGTCTATAAGCACAAACATAATTTTTTTTTTAAAGGATTAGTTCAGTTCAGAATTAAAATGTCCTGATAATTTACTCACCCCCATGTCATCCAAGATGTTTATGTCTTTCTTTCTTCAGTCGAAAAGAAATAAGGTTTTTGAGGAAAACATTCTGCCTACGTCACATGTGACCTTTCCAACATGATTGCGTAATGTGTGGCGTATAGCAGAGATGAGGTCCAAGAGGAGCATTTGTGGTTAAAAAGTATATACATTTTTTTTTTTTTTTTTAATAGATCATGACTGATTGTTTCACTAGATAAGACCATTATTCCTCGTCTAGGGTCACATAGAGCCCTTTGAAGCAGCATTGAAACTGCAATTTGGACCTTCAACCTGTTAGTAGCTGTTGAAGTCCACTATATGGAGAAAAATCCTGGAATGTTTTCCTCTAAAACCGACTGAAGAAAGAAAGCCATAAACATCTTGGATGACATGGGGGTGAGTAAATTATCAGGAAATTTGAATTCTGAACTAATCCTTTAATTCTGAATTAAAAAAATATGTAGAGTAAGACTTTTTTTTATCATTCATATAATATGCCGATTTTGGTGTGTCTCCTTCCTTTCTGCAGGTCCTTATGTTGAAGATGATCTCGACCCACACATCCTCCCATCAATGCAATTCTGCTGCTGTATCTCTCTCAGCCCAGGACTTACAGATGGACTGTAATTTCTTTCTCACAGCCATACGTCTGGCCTCGCTCAATCAGATTCTAGACCCGTGGGTTTACCTGCTCCTGAGAGAGATTCTCCTGAGGAAGTTCTGCCAGGTGGCCAGTGCAGTATCCAGGTGCTCACTGGAAACACAGAAGGAAACTCGGTGTCATCTCGATGTCCTAAATAAAAAGGCCGCTCAGAATGATAATGTTCACAAAAAGTCCCTGAACGTGGAGAACAGTAACTTGAATGGGGGCCAAGTGGAACAGTGACTTGACAGCGGTACAAAAACTGAATAGGAATAAAATGACAAAGGGTATAATCACCCACGATCAGAAAAAATAATGAGATTCAAACTTTCTATGGATTGTTGCATTGGTGTAGGGTGACGTCAGCACTCTACCAAACAAACGCATCACTTTTGTGTCACTGTCACAGTCAACGCATTCAAAGGGATTTTGTTTAGAGTTACTCGGCAAGATTTGAAGTGAAACAAAATGGCAAGACCTTAAAGAGTTCATCCAAAAATGAAAATGTCATTCATTACTTAATTACTCATCTTCAGAACACAAATTAAGATATTTTTGATGGAATCAGAGAGGTATCTGACTCCTCCATAGAGAATGCAGTCAGAATTTTCATTTGAGAATATACAGGGTTCCCACTGACATGGAATAACAAAAATATCATGCAAGATAAAAAAAAAACTAGGTAAGGTTAGAAATTATTTAGTGGTATACATACAAATTATTCCAAATATATTTTGATTAAAAATGTAATGGTAACAAATTGTTCAAAAGATGTGGGAATCCTGCATATACTACAGCAATATTAGCAAATTAGATTTGATTAAATGACACCGAAATCATAAACTGATGTTTGCCAGCTCCCATGGAGACTGGTTATTTTAAACTACATTCAGTATTGGTACTATATAGAAAAATCCTTTTATTAACATGCGAAGAAGAAAAAAAATTGTAGGAATATCTTGACATTAATTTATGATCTGTTATGTAACATTTCAGAGCTGTTTATTTTGCAGTAAAGCACTGAATGGTCTCAAATACCTCTCACTTTGAATATTTCCACACTTTTATTTCATTTTAATGTGTGCATTTCTAAGTGCCAAGCTCTTTTTGAGGCTGATAGCTATAACCGTGTGATTATGTTTAATTGAATTCCATGCTGGAGTTTTTCAGTCGGATTCCTGAGCGAAGTTAATGCAAAAGTGAATGGCTCTAATTCAATAGTATGTTGAGATGCTTCTGGCCTTGGAAAAGCTCCTTTCAGAATGTTAATTTTAATAGCCAGTTCTCATTTTTTGATGCACAAGTGCCTCAAGATGCTGCATCTTTTATGCGCAATATTCTTGATAACATCAGTTGTGATAATAAACCAAAAGCCTTTAAAATTCAAATGGAAAGCTATTTCAGCATATTATGTTGAGTCATTCAAGGAAATTGTTGTTGTAAGGAGGCCATTAAAGCTTTGTCCTTTCCTTATTCTGCATCTTTTTAGTGGTACATTATGTAACATTTGAGGTATAGGTTGACTTTGTGAAAAATATTTAATGAGCTGGTGCAGCTGTTTTATATTTCTATTGTCTGCTAAGATAGCATGCAGTCATTTTTGTTTGTTGAATTTTAATTAAACGGACATAAATTATTGACAAGGATGATAAAAGCTAATTGGGCCCTTCAGTTGCACATATGTAATCATGCATCGTACTGAGTGTGACTGAACATCATCTAAGCATATTATATTTTTGCACTGTGCAGTTGGTTATTATTTTAGAGAGGACCCATGGTTCATCAGTTAAGCTAAACAGCAGGTTATATTCATCGGACTCTGCAAATACATTTGTGATGTTTTATACGATTCGTAATTTGTTAAAGGAATTTATTGTCAAAAAAAAAAAAGCTCTGTCCTTACAAAATATGTGTGCCTTTGTGCTTCAAATTCTTTGAAACCAGCGTAAATCCATAGGACATGAATTTACACCCTTCCGATTAAAAGAAAATGAGCGAGGAAGGTGTCAAAGCAGTTTCTGGGAAAAGGGGAGAGGCAATAATGTATTTTTTTAGAGGTCAGAGCTCTATGAAATCAGTCAATGTGAAGAGGTGGCGTGACCAGTAAACACATTTGGAAGATTGCAAGAAATTACTAGTATTCTGTATCCACCAAAAAGAGCTTTTGGCAAATCCAAGTAATAACCTCAGAGAAAACCCTGATTTCTGATTGCTGCTCTGGAAATGTTATGGTATTTGCAAGATTCAGTAGTTGTCAGTGGGAGCTGGAATACCTTTGTAAATGGATTTAACATTTGACATATGCTCTCAGGCAGTGATTGCAGAGTAAAATTAATGAATCTGACATGGGACCTAATTAATAGTGAAATGAACGTGGCTCAGGCTGCACTGTCAGACACCTAGTCGTGATTAACTTGCCGTTGCGCACTTGGGTAGCTGCTGAATAGGGCAATGGAAAGTTGTATGATTGTATAATATTTCATAGCTAAATTAGAAGTCCCAGTGCATCATGAGTACAAAGCAGGTCTGTGATCAGCTCACATGTGCATTAAGGTGATAAACAAGGTCTGACTTGTGACCATTCAAGTGCTTTCTGCATACGAATGTAAGTGTTTCCTTAGATACTTGTCAAATCTAACATCAAAGCTGTTCAGAACATTGTGTTGCCAAAGGCATAATATCTGAGTTTCTTTCATATAGAAAGGTTTATTCATTTTATCACCCTATACAAACCCATTTATTTCTGGAGAGCTTTTAAGGTTGGCTAAGTAAAAAAAAACAAAAAAAAAACACACACACATCTGTTCATCACAGAAAGCTAATGTATGTCTTCAGAAGAAATATATAATTAATGCAAACATTGTATGGACTACTTTCATGATGCTTTCAAATCCCTCTTCTTTGTTATTGCATGAGGGGAAAAAGATCCATCTTTGTAGAGATGAGAAAAAAATGCACCCATAAATGAGAAAGAAAGTCATGTGTATTTGGAATTGTTCCGTTATTTTATTATCTAATGCAAATACATTTACAGTTTTCAAAGTGTGATTGAGTATCAATAGTTCTTGTAAGTGGAAGTACAGAACACAAGATGACCGATTGATTTATCTGTATTTATAATTCATTGTAAATGTGCAGGCAATAAGAGCAGCCAGGTTTGTTTGCATGTGAAGCCACCAGCAAATCATTTTGAATCATAACCCACCTGTGAATGTCCTAATGCCAGATGCCAAATCACAAATGCCACGAAGTGTGGGAAGTCTGCATTAAAAAACAACAGGGTTTCATGAATGTATTACAAGTTTTACATTTATTTATGTTGTAAGACAATGACAGCTCTGGCTGTGAACGGAGTCCCAGAGCTGTACACGCTAAGCTTGTATCAACAGATGGTCGTGGTGCTGCTTGTGTGTTTTTTGATAAGAAATGTTTGCATATGCTTGCAACTGTTTGACATGTCTGCTAGCTGCTCTGATGTTCTGCTCTGTGCCTCTAAAGTGTATCATTATTTGATTCTGTGCTGCCTGTGTTTTCCATTCACCGGGATGGACTGCGTTTCATGCCATTATCATAATTTAATCGGGAAGGAGGTTGGGGTATACCAAAGTGCTTCTGTAATAGTAAGCACCCCCCACCCACATTTTGCACAATAGCCAGAAGTGGTTGAAATCAATTGTGCTGCTGAGGAACTATTTCAAATGAGTATTTTGTTCAGGAACCATTCTATTCTCATAATACATCTAGTATATAACCAGTCGCTGATTCATTGTTATTTGGCTAAAGGGGAAATGGCTTTGACATTTTCTATCCATCTATATATTAACATTGAAAAACGCTGTCCCTATTGATATATGGAAAAATGACAAGATAAAACAAAAAATAAAGAACACAACATGAGTGGCATAACTCATCAGAATTGATATCTGCATGTCTTATCTGGGGCCGTTCACAGAGAACGTTTTTTTGCGTTAAAAAGCGAGACGCCGCACAATAGTATACAACTGTGTACATAGTGCTGATGAATGGGAAAGAGGGCAGGGTTTCAAGATGTGCTTGTAAAAGTTTTCAAAATGCCGCTTTCTTGCATGAGACGCTGAACGAGCGGTCTAAGAACCGGCCCTTATTCTCCTTGATTTGTTGTATTCATGACAGTTCATTTAAAAGGACCAAAACTGAACATTCTGTCATCATTTACTCACCCTCATGTCTTTCTTGACATTTGCTAGAATGTTCTTTTGGTGTTTCACGCAAGAAAGGAAGTCATACGGGTTTCAAAAGGCATGAGGGCAAGTAAATAATGACAGGATTTTTTTAGGTGGATATTGCTTTAAACTGACATTGCAAATACAACAAGAACTGTTTTATAAAGGTTTATGTGAAAGTTATGTTTATATTTAAATCTCTTGCTTGAAGTCTTTCTTGAAACTGGAGTGAAGTCCAGTGGAGTTTTAAAGAGGTCAAAAACCTCTTGACATTTTGTTCCCAGAGGTCCACAATCAGACAAGACTTGTTGATCATGTGATGACCACTATTTATGTAACAATGTCTTGCATGTGCTAACAATTTTTGTGTTGTGACTAAGAGTTCACACACATATGTATGTACTATTTATGCTTTGTTCTTTCTGGGGTTTTTCTTTGTAACTGTTTACATTTGTGCTGAGAGCATTTTCCATCAATAACAGAATTGTTATCAGCGTTGTTATCAGAATTGTTGTCTTTTGTCCCAGTGTTAATGAGTTTGCCATTGCAAAAAAAAAAAAAAAAGACAAGACATGACATGACATGACAGTATCCCCTCAAATCAACTGCAATTATTTAATCAATTCACTGCAATCTAAAATTAAATGAGATTTAATGAGATTAAAGGGGATCTCATGGGTTGTTTTCATAAATAATTACATAATTTGAGTAATTATCATTAATCTTGTCTCTAAAAGCAGTGTAGCTGAAATATTTGGATGTAGTATAAAAAATCAAAATGTTGAATTCTTTTAAAAAATGTTCGCATTATTTGTTGATCATTTTGTAATTTTAACTTAATGCAGAGAGATACATCTCTACATGTATCATAGGAACATTATATGATCCTTTTGAAAAGGAAACAAAAATAGTGACTGCGTCAAAAGATAACAGACCAAGAGGCTGTTCAATCCATTAGTGGCTATACTAAAGATCTCTTTCAATACTGCACAACTAATGTGCATAATGGCTATCTGGCAGTCTTGTTCTCTGCAGTTGTGCATGTGCCAAGATGTCTGGCAGGAATCAATAGCGAAGACATTCTAAGATTCTTCAATTTTCATATTAAAGTATTGAGAGTTGTAATCACGTTTTCATTATTGCATCAAAATACATCCAGAATTTCTTATTGCATTTTTGTTTAGTATGAGATCCCCCCCCCCCGATTGATCTCAGATATTTCAGGATGCAAAGATGTAAAAATGTATTAATTATTTGTTCAATGGGTGAATATAAAAAGGTTATCTTAAATGTTAAAGGGTTAGTTACCCAAAATTTAAAACACAGTCATTAATTACTCTCCCTCATGCCGTTCCAAACCTGTAAGACTTCCGTTCATTTTTGGAATATAAATGAAGATCTTTTTGATGAAATCTGAGAGATGTCTGTCTATCCATTGACTGCCTACACAATTGAAACTTTGAAGCTTCAAAAAGTTCACAAAGAGATCGTGAAACGAATCCATATGAATTGAGTGGTACAGTCCAAAATTTCTGAAGAGACTCGATCACTTTATATGATAAACAGATTTAACAGGCTTTTATTCACAGGAACATAAACAGAAGCTCAACCGAACCTACTTGACGCACGACAAAGAACATCTTCTGGAAGCATAAAAATGCTTCGTAACACAAGACTGACTGAACATCAATGGTTCTTGCATGTCAAGCAAACATGCTTGAGCATCTGTTCACCACAACTGATGTGTGAGTTGATGAATCTTCATTTGTGTTCCGAAGATAAACAAAAGTCTTGCAGGTTTGGAACGACATGAGGGAGAGTAATTAATGACAACGTTTTCATTTTGAGGTGAAATAACCCTTTACCTTTGATTGTTTGGTTATATTTCCTCATCTGGGTAATATTGTTTAGCAAAACTCTTTGAAGGTTACCATGTCCATCATTGCCTGAGTTTGCCACTACTTGAGTGTCTTTAATATGCTGCCTAGCTTGTTTTTGTCCATTGTGACTCTGTGGCATGCTGTTGTCATGGTGATCGTTCAAATATTTGTTTATACGAAAATTCACAAAGAGTTTATTTAAAAACGTAGTCAGTTTTATAATCACATTTGGTAACACTTTACTTTAGACTGTTCCGTTGACTACAAGCACTTTGCATCTACTGTACATGATATCAGGTGTAGCTCTGTTTTGGTTTCATTTTCTGTGTTCTCTTCCTGTTTTGTCTGTGTTCCCTTTGCTAGTTTGTTTCCTCGGTTATTCATTGAGTTTGCACGTGTTCACACTAATCATCCTCCAAATATTTAAGCCCTGAGTTTCTTTAGTTAATTTGTCCGGTTTCGTTTACATCATGTTGGAAGTGGTTGTGTTTTTCCATGTTTCTCCTGAGCGTTCATTGTTAGATTGTTAAATAAAAACTTTCTGTTTATTCTCCAATGTTGTGCACCTATTGCAGCACTTACAGCAGTTACACTTCAACTAACTCTCGTGAGTTTTAGTAGACTGTCTGCTTTATATCTGCTTACACTTTATTTTGGTGTCCCTCAACAGACATTCCACTGACAAGTAACTTTGCAAGAACATGTCAACTTATCCTACTATCCCTAATCTTACCCCTAACAGTCTAGTAATACTCAACTAATACTATACTGAGTGTTAGATGACATGTATATGTGCAAAAGTCAACAGAATGTCTAAAGGGGACCAAAATAAAAGTGTAACCTTACATTCATTTTTTACCATTGTGGCCTAATTAGTGATAAGATTTCACACATATTATACTATATATATATATATATATATATATATATATATATATATATATATATATATATATATATATATATATATATATATATATATATATATATATATAGTACAGTCCAAAAGTTTGGAACCACTAAGATTTTTAATGTTTTTGAAAGAAGTTTCGTCTGCTCACCAAGGCTACATTTATTTAATTAAAAATACAGTAAAAAACAGTAATATTGTGAAATATTATTACAATTTAAAATAACTGTGTACTATTTAAATACATTTGACAAAGTAATTCATTCCTGTGATGCAAAGCTGAATTTTCAGCATCGTTACTCCAGTCTTCAGTGTCACATGATCCTTCAGAAATCATTCTAATATGCTGATTTGCTGCTCAATAAACATGATTATTATATATATAATTATGATTGTTTTCAATGTTGAAAACAGTTGTGTACTTTTTTTTCAGGATTCCTTGATGAATAGAAAGTTCAAAAGAACAGCATTTATCTGAAATACAAAGCTTCTGTAGCATTATACACTATACCGTTCAAAAGTTTGGGGTCAGTAAGAATTTTTATTTTTATTTTTTTGAAAAGAAATGAAAGAAATGAATACTTTTATTCAGCAAGGATGCATTAAATCAATCAAAAGTGGCAGTAAAGACATTTATTATGTTACAAAAGATTAGATTTCAGATAAACACTGTTCTTTTGAACTTTCTATTCATCAAATAATCCTGAAAAAAAATATTGTACACAAATATTTTGTACGATTGTACACATTAAATGTTTCTTGAGCAGCAGATCAGCATATTAGAATGATTTCTCAAGGATCATGTGACACTGAAGACTGGAGTAATGATGCTGAAAATTCAGCTTTGCCATCACAGGAATAAATTACTTTGTGAAGTATATTCAAATAGAAAACAGTTATTTTAAATTGTAATAATATTTCACAATATTACTGTTTTTACTGTATTTTTAATTAAATAAATGTAGCCTTGGTGAGCAGACGAAACATCTTTTAAAAACATTAAAAATTAAATTAAAAAAAGTGGTTCCGTCTGTACTGTATATATATATATATATATATATATATATATATATATATATATATATATATATATATATATATATATATATATATATATTGGTGGTTGTTATTAATGATCACATGGCCTAAAACTTTTTGGCTTATACCTAGCCCTTTAACATATCATAGCAAAACAAGCAAAAAAATTAAAATGGTTAAATTAATTTAAAAGTCTTGGTCATCATCATGCAGTTAGTGAGAGGATGGACTGATTGAATTTACAAAAAGTCAATATTTTCCTTCTTTGGTAGCCTAAGAAAACAGCAGCCTTCAGCTACATTTACTGCAGCTTCATCGATTGTCATGGTAACAACACTGGGCACTGATTAAGAGTAGAAATTCTACTTGCCTCTTTTTCCTTAAAGGGTTAAGAATATTCTGTCATTAAGTACTCACCCACATGTCATTCCAAACCTATAAGGCCTTCATTCATCTTTGGAACACAAATTAAGATATTTTGATGAAATCAGATGGTTTCTGAACCACACATGCAGCAACCTCATTGCACCTTTAAAGTCCCAAAAGGGTAGTAAAGACATTGTTAAATTAGTCAATGTGACTACAGTGGTTCAAACTTAATATTATGAACACTTGAAAGTGTTAAAAAGACAGTTACATGTTTGTAGAATTGGAGAGTGCCCCTAATTGCATGCATATTTTGAGTCAAAACAAAAATCCCAATTTCTGGAGACCAATAGTTCTATTGTAGAACAGCTGTAAAGTAATATTCAAATATTTTCCTTCTGCTGTTTGTGGTACAAATATTACTTACAGAATGGAGACATGAAGACCACAGGGCGCTGATTCTTCAATTAAAGCAATCAAGATTTCAACACTAGGTGGACTTATTTTTCCAAACGCTGCAAAACAATCTGTTATATAACAGCAGATCCTGTGGAGCTCTCTGTGGTTACTGAGCAACTTTTCCATAGCAAAGCTTATTTTTCAAATGGTTTCCCATGACTACACAAGATTTGACACTAAGTAGTCTAAATAGTGCTAGCATGATAGTTAAACACTAATATTTTTCATTTCACTCTTTTGCCTCTTCATTAAACAGACAGTGATAAAAAAGACAAGGCAGTTCTTAATTAAACAAAATATTAAATCTCAAAAGAATTTGATATAATAATCAAACAAATGTATCCTTAAATTATGCTTGCATCAGTTGCTGCAATGCAACTCTGTATTAATTACTTTCACTCTAGTCTAGATTATAACATTTCCTTCTTTTCAGCATGTTTTGCTTATGTCTATATGCAAATGAATTCTGCACGGTAATTTTGGGGAAAGAACGAGCACAAAATGAGCCATTGATTCATAACTGCTGTTTTCTCCATCTTCATAATGTCCATTTGACTGATATAACCACAAACTAATCACATTGCCATTTGTCTGAATTCATAGCCATGGTTTGGAATATCATTATTACCCTTTTGTCTGCTTAAATGCTGGTCTGGCTTTCCATTTCAATTTCTATGCAATGCAAGAATTGTCTTTTGAAAAGAAAAACAAAATAATGTGTTTCATCATGCATTCAAGTATAGTGTGTCTGATTACAACCTGAAAGATGTGTGTCCAATGTTCAAGCATGAGTAATGAAAGTAATATAAAGCCATTAGACTATGTGCCATGAGACTCAGTGCAACTGAGCTGTGAACAGTCCATGCATCACTTTAATTCAATTGCTCACTGGTGGTTTCTACTGTATATCAAAATGCCAGCTATAATAGCACAAGCATATTGATTGTTATATGACACTATGGAGTACTCAATTCTGATTGGTCATTCTACTTCAAAACGTCACATTTAATGTGTTACTTACCATTTCTTTGTAAATATTTGTGGAATTTGCTAGCAATGTCTTGGTAAAATTAGTTTAAAGGTAAGTTCTACACTATTTGATTGATAATCCATACAACTGAAAGTGGCAGTAGGCTAATGACTTATGGAAGTTTGTTTGCGTCATGAAATTAAAAAATACTCTAAAGGTAATTGCGACATCCTGATAGCAATTACTAAGTTAAGTTGTAATGTTCATCCAATTATTATACTGGGATACGATGTCCTGCCTGCCTGTAAATGTATATATCATCAGTGTGTTTCATGCTATGCAGAGTTAGACAGACGTCAGTCACCGAGCACCACAACCAAAACAGCAGCCATCTTTTACATTTCCTCCTGAACCAAAACAATGAGCTTATGCTGCATTCACGCCATAACTACAATAATTTGGAAAAGAAGGAAACCTGTGACATATACTCAGAGTGGTTTGTCACTCTTATTTATGCGTCTCAATGGCAACACTATCAACGCCGAAATGAATATGCAGCAGTCATGTGGTCTGTGCTGGTTGTTTACATTTATTATTATTGTAATGTTATGTGCTTTGAAACATGAGGTAGTTTAACGCCGTCTCTAGTGATGCTTTTGTTTGCTCCCTGATGTATGTGTTCATGTGTTTTGTCTTTGGAGACGCTCTGACGGGAGGGTGGGATCTTATGCTTTCAAAGCTAGCTTGCTAATGCTAGCCTCTTCGAAAATTGCCTACCCTTCCTTTCAGGGGTGTCCAAAAAAAATGTGTTTGTTGTTAAAAAATAAATGGTTGATAAATTGCATACTTAAACTATAATATTGAACTGCTAACAGTCCACACATGAATGCTGCTGTTAAAACTGGCTCCTCGATTTTAATCAAGGAAATAATAAAAGAGCTTTTAAAATTGTTGTCCAAAGTGCATAATTTGTTGATCTCGCAATTCAATTTTCCATCACAGTGGAAGCACTGGAGGCACAGGCAGTAGACCTTGTAAATCAGACCTTACGGACAGCTCTCTCCTGCTCTCGTTGCTTGCAGCTGTGAGGTCGGTCCACGTTTGCACACGTATGTGTGCATGTGGTCAATTTTTGCCAAGTGTTCATAATTCAGCATTGGGTGTTACTATGCCTCCCCAGACATCCTGAGAGCCTATTTGCTAAACTCATGTTTTGTTGGAGGGTTCTCTGGAGAGACTAAAAGCCATTTAGTTGTCAGTAAGTCTTACATAATTAGAAACTAACACTAATGAGAAGGAGAAGAACAAATGGAGTGGAATCAATAGCTCATGGGGTCAGAAGGAATTAATACCAGGCTGCTGAGAGGCCTGCGAGCAATTAGATGTGGACTACTGGGACACACATGCAGCTTCTTCAGATCAGTCAGGAGGCAAGGAACACTGGAAGGTGTGATTTAGGACTGGAATAGTGTGAACTCAGCAAACTGCTGCTTTTACACCAGACTGTTGTCTGTCTTTGTCTCTGTGTGTGTTAATGTTATTCGAAAGCAGAAATGGGATTGTTCAAGGATGAACATTGCTATAGCCACCATGATTAATAATTTACTGTTGTGTATTTAAAGTTTCACTACCCACGCTTGGAAAAATAAATACCTTGACATTAATAAATGCCTTTTTGCAGTGGCTGGCAACATGTATAAACAGACATCTTAAAAAACAATGTCATATTTAATGGCTGGGCATCTGTTTTATGATGTGATAAAGATTATAAAAGATGATGTCATAGATTACAGACCAGCAGCCTTCCGTTGCTTCTTAGATTCCCAAATGCAATTTGTTACTTAAACATGCAGTTCTGAGATGATGAAAACATTTTTCACAAAACTTTTCACATCTCTTTTATAAATATTTAAAACTTCCAGGAACAACAAAGTCATTAAAACTCAATGTCTAAATTGTGACTTTTGAGTGGGTGTGTATGAGAATGCTGACCTTCACTAAATGTCGGTTTCCTGACCACTGATTGGGTGAAACATCTAAAACGAGTACAAGTGAAGAAACATGATAACAGATTTAACTCTATGTGAATTCCAGGGGAAGCATTTGAGGTCGCTGTCTGAAATTAGTCAATGTTCAGCCAGTTTTTCAGTGGTTTTTGGGACTGATCTTCCATTTGCATTCCATTTCTGTCCTGTTATAACCTTGGTTGAAGACATCGCTCTATTCTTCTTAGTAAGGACGTTGTTCAGAATATAAATTGCTTTGGCGTATGGACGGATGTTCTGGTTTTTTCCCATTAAATTCATTATGGATTCTGTTTATGACATTCCAGATGATTAAAAATATATATACAGTGGGTACGGAAAGTAGTCAGACCCCCTTAAATTTTTCACTCTTTGTTATATTGCAGCCATTTGCTAAAATCATTTAAGTTAATTTTTTTTCCTCATTAATGTACACACAGCACCCCATATTGACAGAAAAACACAGAATTGTTGACATTTTTGCAGATTTATTAAAAAAAGAAAAACTGAAATATCACATGGTCCTAAGCATTCAGACCCTTTGCTCAGTATTTAGTAGAAGCACCCTTTTGATCTAATACAGCCATGAGTCTTTTTGGGAAAGATGCAACAAGTTTTTCACACCTGGATTTGGGGATCCTCTGCCATTCCTCCTTGCAGATCCTCTCCAGTTCTGTCAGGTTGGATGGTAAACGTTGGTGGACAGCCATTTTTAGGTCTCTCCAGAGATGCTCAATTGGGTTTAAGTCAGGGCTCTGGCTGGGCCATTCAAGAACAGTCACAGAGTTGTTGTGAAGCCACTCCTTCGTTATTTTGGCTGTGTGCTTAGGGTCATTGTCTTGTTGGAAGGTAAACCTTCGGCCCAGTCTGTGGTCCTGAGCACTCTGGAGAAGGTTTTCGTCCAGGATATCCCTGTACTTGGCCGCATTCATCTTTCCCTCGATTGCAACCAGTCGTCCTGTCCCTGCAGCTGAAAAACACCCCCACAGCATGATGCTGCCACCACCATGCTTCACTGTTGGGACTGTATTGGACAGGTGATGAGCAGTGCCTGGTTTTCTCCACACATACCGCTTAGAATTAAGGCCAAAAAGTTCTATCTTGGTCTCATCAGACCAGAGAATCTTATTTCTCACCATCTTGGAGTCCTTCAGGTGTTTTTTAGCAAAGTCCATGCGGGCTTTCATATGTCTTACACTGAGGAGAGGCTTCCGTCGGGCCACTCTGCCATAAAGCCCCGACTGGTGGAGGGCTGCAGTGATGGTTGACTTTCTACAACTTTCTCCCATCTCCCGACTGCATCTCTGGAGCTCAGCCACAGTGATCTTTGGGTTTTTCTTTACCTCTCTCACCAAGGCTCTTTTCCCCCGATAGCTCAGTTTGGTCGGACAGCCAGCTCTAGGAAGGGTTCTGGTCGTACCAAACATCTTCCATTTAAGGATTATGGAGGCCACTGTGCTCTTAGGAACCTTAAGTGCAGCAGAATTTTTTTTGTAACCTTGGCCAGATCTGTGCCTTGCCACAATTCTGTCTCTGAGCTCTTCAGGCAGTTCCTTTGACCTCATGATTCTCATTTGCTCTGACATGCACTGTGAGCTGTAAGGTCTTATATAGACAGGTGTGTGGCTTTCCTAATCAAGTCCAATCAGTATAATCAAACACAGCTGGACTCAAATGAAGGTGTAGAACCATCTCAAGGATGATCAGAAGAAATGGACAGCACCTGAGTTAAATATATGAGTGTCACAGCAAAGGGTCTGAATACTTAGGACCATGTGATATTTCAGTTTTTTTTTTTTTTTTTTTTAATAAATCAATCAATTCTGTGTTTTTCTGTCAATATGGGGTGATGTGTGTACATTAATGAGGGAAAAAAATAAATTAAATGATTTTAGCAAATGGCTGCAATATGACAAAGAGTGAAAAATTTAAGGGGGTCTGAATACTTTCCGTACCCACTGTATATTTTACTTAATTCATGTATATACTGTAAAATCATTGCAGTTTCTTTCAGTGACAAGCTAAGGGAGTTTGTTAATGAAGCACTTTAGTCTCCTGATCTCTGCAAGAATAATCAATGTCAGAAATAGACTCAATGTCAGTTTATCACTTTGAAATAAATGCTTAAAATACAAATTAGTCCAAAAGAATTTCCATTCTTACTATCTGTCTTGAGAGAATGAGCATATATTAGTAGCCTTTAGTAGTAAAAGCCTTTAGTAGCAAAAAACAACAGACACTGTGTCACCACAAAAGTAATACAACAAAACAAAGAGACTTTTGTAATTCTGTTTTGATCTTTTTTTTTATTTTTTTTTTAATCTTGTTAGATTTTTATGTAGTGGCACTATTTTTCAGGAAATTGATATTAGTATTACTGACCACGTTAAGGTTTTTTTGGACAGTTTTGTGTCTGCTCCAAGCAATTTAGCTAATGTTGAAATGATCGATCTCAATTTTAAAGTCAGCCAAATGCTTGACCTAACATCCATAAAGATCTTTTTGCAAATTTGAATCTGGCAGTATTTTCTAAAGAATAGGATCATTAGTCATCAACTATATAGGCCAGTGATGCGCGGGTTGATCCAAAATGAGCGGGTGCCTGCGGTCACCCGGGGTTACGTGTCATCCAAAAATATTTTTAATGATATTCGGGTCGCGGTCGGTCGGGTCGTTTGAAATAAAAATGCCAATTAAACCTTTGTAATTTTCAGTTTTACTTACTAAATGTTTCAGTTTTACTTTCATGGGTATTTGTGAACATTTATTTATGGATAATGTAGCCTCAGTCTTTGGCTTAGCCTACCTGTTTTTGTTCGTCTAAAATGCGTTAATAAATACTTTATTAACATATTATATCCCTGCATTTTGTGCTTGTGAGAGCTTCAATTGGGCATTCACGTGGCGAAATAGCCTAAGCCTACTAATACAAGTGGGAAATCCTTATTTACCTTTTGAATGTTGAGCGTTATTAACTTTTGAATAAATGCTGACGCGGGACAAAATGCCCGATTTCCCAACACGTTGAACTGAGCAATGCCATTGTACCATTTTAATAGGCTACTTTTAAACGCATATAGCTCATTAATGTCAGTTTTATGTATTTTCTGAGAGGGGGTGGGATTTTTGTTGGGAAAGTCAATAAACACATGCAGCATCTTAATTGTTAAGAAAATGAAACGAAATAAATGAATAAATCAAGCCTTTATTACATAACACTATGCTATAGCCTATCATACAACATTCAGAAAAAGAACAGTTTGCGCTCCTAAGGGCTTGCACACTTTTGCAAAAGTGGGCCTTCTCTCAGTTGACCTGCTGATTAATTCTTCAAGCAGGGTCGAAACATAAACATCGCATTCATCAATAATATGCATCTAGACAGCTGAAATGGAAAATGATGGGCCGCCTCAAGAACTGCCTGCTCTCGCCGCTGCACCTGAGAGCGCACCACGTCAGGTCCTGAAACATTTCTCTCCTCCACAGGCTGGATTAATGGATATTATTGGCCAGGGAGGCGGATGCCGGATACCGTCGGTCGGGTGCGGGTTGTTACATTGACCCGCGCATCACTGATATAGGCTCATTTATTAAATCACTGTAAATTGATTGAAAACAAAATCCTGATTTTCCCAGATGCGGCATGCAATTTAATTATCTGTTGAAAACAGATAAAAATAGATCTTGAAGATTTGCCAAAAACAGATATACTTTGTCCCACTCTTGGCCTCTGAATACAAACATCTCAGTATTCATTCTTAACAACAAATGGCTGCTCAGTTAAAGTTGCAATCTCTCTGTCAAGCTTATTATTACACTGATTGTTTCTTATTGCGTGTGGTTCTTGAGCACAGTTATCAAGTCTGGAGGGGGCAGTGCTAATCTCAGTCAATTAAACCTCATTATTACAAACCTTTATTAGGGGCCAGTTTACATGCATGTTTGTTATATTGAATAACTTTAGCTCATTACTCTGCTACAGTACTTCCAATAACGTGTTTACTACAAAATATATAATTTCTACCTCTATTAGCCTACATTAGTATCCTCCAAGGCATAGCACAGCTCCAGAATACTCATTAACAAGCATATGAGGAGGATCAGTATTCATGTGACTGATATTTAACCTTGTTTAGTAAAGCTATTATAGCAGAGCATACTAATAATGTCATACAAGTAGCTGTTATTCATCTAATGCTGTACCCACCATTTAATGTTTACGCCTCAAGTCAGTAAATGCCTCAGTTTTCTTTTTGGGATTAACAGTATTTGTTTTATTAGTTAATAAATGTAAAATTTCTCAGAATTACTTACATAATATAAGCAGAAGAGACTTGGTAACTTGTCATTTAAAAGTAGATCAAGCTCATAATGATCATTTAGGACCAATTAATGGTGGCATATATATATATATATATATATATATATATATATATATATATATATATATATGCCACTGCAGGAATTGTCATAAACCTTGGAGCTTTAATTTCAAGCTTTAGTCATCTTGAGGTTTAAAGTTTATTTCCATCTTTTAGAAATATCTTAATTGTACCCACTTTAATTGAACATTTGGTTAAATTCACTTTACAGTTTACAATGAGATTATTTTTGTAATTTAAAACACATTACATGTGTTATTTCATCTGTACACAGTTGGCACATTATCTATTTCTTTGTTTTTATCAGTAAATGAATACTTGAGTAATTAACCTCTACATTACACCTTATATTTAAAGACAATTTGGGATTAGTCAAACTCATTACCCCCTCTACAGAGTTGGAACTATTTACTCTTGTATCACAGAGACTTAATAATGTCATAGCAATTAGAGAAATTTTTCATGCATCGTAATGCTTTTATAACAATAAATGATCATCCTTTTCCAAGATTCATTTTATGCTTCATTCCCATGATTCTCATAACACACTTTCCTTCCACAAATGCAAATTTTCACCTTTATTTAATTGTTCCCTAATACACACCAGATGTTTATGAATATAAATGTCTTCAGTGTAGAGAGTTTGATGTGTTGTCCCACTGGGCTTTTTGAGGGATGAGAGAACAGACCTTCTGAACTACTTGGTGGAATGGGTTTGTACGTGATTTATGGTTCATATCATCCTATTTCCAAAATGCATCTTAAAGTCCACCACTAGATTGTAAGAACCTCAATTTATATAATATATGTTTTGCTTCTCTTACTCAGTATCATTTGAAATGTCTCTTTTTGTATAATGTTAAACATGGTGCACCCCTCCTACTCTGTCTTCCTAAATTACACCTCTCGGTCTCTTGGGTTCATAAAGTCTCTTTCACAGAGAAAGAAAGCTCAAGGCTCCAATATAGACAATCTGTACATGTAAAGCAATCACTCACCAGTTAAATCAAGCAGATGCACCAACCTGGTGAGCAATTCACAAAGTAATGAACTGTAAAACCCATTTTGTCAGAGACGCTTTCTGGACATGTGACCGCAGTGAGATAGCAGTCTCTGGGTGTCACATTTGCTCTTATTCACAGTAGAGCCTGTAAAGGGGATGATATACGGTGCAAAACTTTTTGAGCTATATTGAGCGATGATGCTTGGGCACTTTCCCATTGAGAATGGGCAACAAATTTCTATCTGGATACTTTAGATCGAAATTTGTCACCCATTCTCAATGGGAAAGTGCCCAAGCATCATCGCTCGGTGACATTGCCCAGCAACATTGCTCAAAAAGTTGCCCTGTGTATCACCTTAATATGTTTCTCTAATCTCATTCTCCCTCACTAGTCATAACCACTGGCTAAATAGCTGTTACACAGGACCGTGACCGAAACACCATCCAGAGACATTATACTCATGCCCTCACGGACCTTTATCTGACAAATAACATTCACCTGACCTTCGCTGGTGCCTGTTGTATTCTAAGCAAACCAAAGAGTCTGTTTGATGGAAGGCTTGGGGTGATTGTTAAAAATCATCACATGCATTTGTACACAATTGCTACCTTAGAAAAACACATCTGAATGCATGTCTGCTGTCCTGAATATTGATGTCAACGCAGTTTCATCAAATCCGTCTTTCCAAATAAACCAGAGGATTTAGAAGCAAGTAAACAATGTTTTTGTATGTCAAGTGTACAGTAATAACTAGGATTTTGTTTAAAAACATGAGTTCTGAGTTTGTTATACAACATGTCACGTTTAGTCCTCTCCAAATGTTTACGCAGTTAAGAGTGTCTGTTGTTTGCTGAGATGAGGAGGTGTTTCCTGGACAACTCCACTGCGCTGCAGAGGCCAGTTTATCAACACCTGGCAAATGTCTGGGCATTGTTAGTGTGCCAGGAGAAGACTGAGCAAATGTAATGAAACCTTTTACTTCACTGGCCAACTGCCACCTCACTGACTTGACAAAACAAACAATCAAAAATACAATATAACTTTAACTGTATGTTCAATTTCATAATAACCACATGCCAAGACAACAGTAAATATGTGATTAATGTCGTAATTAAAAATGATGTATTTACATGGAAATGCAAAAACACTTCATAAAACTTTACAAGGCTCTACATTTGGATAGTTCCACTTTCCGATGTCAAACCCTGTAAATTATACATCCTTAATTCTTGACTAATCATGGCAGATGGATTTTCTCAAAGTGTCCATTTACTGTCACTGAGGTCATATTATTTATTTAACAGATCCACTGCAGGTCTCCAGAGAGATACGTTCAAAACAAACCACTGCTGAAAAAGTAAATGAAAAAAGTAGGAAAAAATAAACACTGCATAAAGGAACAGTAGGGATTTTATCGCTTTTGAGAAGCACAATATTGTGTTTGAATGGGTTGTATTTTTATATTTACATATCCCCCCCCACAAAAAAAAAAAAAAACTGTTTGGCTACAATTATTTATTCATTTGTTTGTTCACTTATTCGTTCATTCATTCGTTTCCTGTGGCTATTAGTGCCACATATAACCAGATGTTCCTCTGTTGCTATGGTTACATTGCTGAGAAAATATCTTGCTCTGAATTGGCTGATTGTGTGCTTTGAAAGTAGAAACTGGGGGAAAAAACTATTTTAAAGGCTTAGTTCACCCAAAAATGAATATTATGTCATTTATTACTCGCCCTCATGCCGTTCCACACCCGTAAGACCTTCGTTAATCTTCGGAACACAAATTAAGATATTTAGTTGAAATCCGATGACTCAGTGATGCCTCCATAGGGAGCAATGACATTTCCTCTCTCAAGATCCATTAATGTAGTAAAACGTGTTTAAATCAGTTCATGTGAGTACAGTGGTTCAATATTAATATTATAAAGCAACGATAATATTTTTGGTGCGCCAAAAAAACAAACTAACGTCTTATTAAATGATGGCCGATTTCAAAACACTGCTTCAGGAAGCTTCGGAGCATTATGAATCAGCGTATCGAATATATGATTCGGATCACATGTCAAACCATCAAACTGCTGAAATCACGTGACTTTGGCGCTCTGAACAGCTGATTCAACATGCTGATTCATAACGCTCCGAAGCTTCCTGAAGCAGTGTTTTGAAATCGGCCATCACTATATAAGTCGTTATTTTGATTTTTTTTGGCACACCAAAAATATTCTCGTTGCTTTATAATATTAATATTGAACCACTGTGATCACATGACCTGATTTACTGTAGATATGTTTTTAGCACCTTTATGGATCTTGAGAGAGGAAATGTCATCAATCAGGTCTTACGGGTGTGGAACGGCATGAGGGTAAGTAATAAATGACAGAATTTTAATTTTTTAACTAACCCTTTAACATCTGGAATACCTATATAATATTGATATATCTAATGTTGTTCTTATATTTATCTATAAAAAATTCTATGGAAAGTCATTAAAAGGCACAAAATAAAGTGTAGAAACCATAAATTAATTATTAATAGTTAATTTAACCTTTGTAACAGTGATTCATGTCAGACTGTCTGAATGATAAATGTAAGTGCATTAGAGCAGCCCTACAATACAGATTTGCAATGGTGTTCAAACAAGGATGTGAAATACAATCCAATGTTGAAAATAAAGCAGGATGCTAGTTCTGCAATGCAATGTTAGTTCATATGCAATGAGGAATATTTGGTTACACTTTATTTCAGTGCCGTAGTTACATTGTAATTACATTGTAATAAGTACTGAGTACTCTTAATTAACTACATGTACTTACTATAGAGTTACAGTTAGGGTTTGGTTTAGGGTTAGTTACTTGTAATTATGCATAATTTACTGTTATTACTATAGTAAGCACATGTAGTAACATTTAACTACAGCACTGTAAAATAAAGTGTTGTCAAATATTTTAATAGATTTTACTGGTACAAAACACTTGGCATCTTTTTTGAGGAAAACTAGAACATTATAGTTCCCTCTAAAATAAAGCAACATCCACTTCAAGATACCAAATATCTGTGAAAATATGGCATTCCAATTTGCAACAAATAATCAAGAGAGTCTATTATTCTACCACTTACATGTACATTGATTTTTTTAAGCAATATTAAAAATATAATACCTGTCCATAGCATTATGTATCCATGTGTCATGTGGCAACCAGAGTAACCAGAACCAAGCTTTCCTTATGTCATATCAGAAGCAGAACAATGAACCAGCCGTAGCTATTTAATTAGCCTGTCAGATCTGTTCAAAATCAATTTAGGGCCCATATGTGAATTTCAACTCGAATGACAAGATCCATGTATCTAATATAAGCTGGATCTAAAATCTATAGGATCTGTTCACATCTTTAAATTCAATCAATATCACGAAATATACCACCACTTTCAGATTACTTTCACGTACAATGCCTTTTAAAATCATCTAGCCAAAAGCTGTATACATGCCAATTATAATTCTCAAAGCCATTTTATTTTTGAAAGGTTTTGATTTTAATGGTTTGTGGACCTGAAATGATCAATAATTGCTCTGACGTTTTTCAAATGTAATAGTACAATACGTCACAAGTTTGAACACAACAAAGCACTGAGGTCAAAAGTTAAACTAAAATCATTTGTTGGTTATTCCCCAGTAAATCTAACAGATGCAGGATGATGCATGATGCATTACAGAGCAGAAAAAGCAATACACATCTCTTCAGATGTCAAATACAAGAAAGAAGTCCATTGTATAGACCCTTGGAAGTGAATCCAAATGAGTCAGCACTTCGATGTACTCATCATATGCAACTGAATGTCCAGAGCATTACCAGGAAAAACTCATTGGATTGATGGCTTAGGTCCTCCAGGGTCTAATTGAAAGAACTTCTTGCCAATTTAACATGAATCAAATCCTGGTATTACTATAATAGAGGTAGAACTACATCATTTGCACCTAAGAGCCAAACATCAACTGCATACTGATTAAGCATGCAGACTAGATGAACAGGTAGTGGTTTTGTGTCAGCTGAATTATACATAAATACTGTCACAATAACTGTCACTTAAAAATACCATATGGTTTGTTAATTGTTGATTATTCAGACCAGTTGTTTGTTGTCACGGACATATCTGCATTTAACAAAATCCAGAAGGTGATTATACTTCCTCTCCAGCTCTAGAGACAGATGGAGCTGATGTTACCAGGAGCTCAGAGCCCTGTGTAAATAAATTAGTGCTTGAGGAGACCTTCAGGATATACCATCCACGGCCTCCACTGCAACAGAAACCATCATAGAATAATTTATATAAATGTTCTAATAGCGGGATGAGCCAGGAATACAACAGATGGCTGGAATAATGTTGAACTTGAGTGCAGCAGGGATGAAATTCAGCAGGCTAATAGGATAAATAGTCACATTTCTAACAATACGTAAGTGTCCAATAGCTATACGCTGTCAGCGTTATTAGTCAAAGCACCATTTTAAATATCTTAAACATCATAAGCTAATTAGGAGATAGAACGCCTTGTGTCAGAAAAAGTCAATGTATAATGGGCAGAAAATATAGTGCTAGCCATAATTGAATCAAGCATAATCACAATCAAACAAACAGTAGTCCAGTATGATGAGGGATTGCAGTGAGCTGCTTGTGCTGTATGCTATCGAGCTGTTTAGATCCAGTCTGCTGACTTCATAAATAATTCAGTAGGATATTCAGCACAAATTAATCTATTGAGATCTAGATTGAGAGACATAAGCTCGATTCAAGGCAACCGCAATTCTAAGGGTCCCTCAGTAGAAGATTATGTAGGCTACTTTAATGTAGTCCACTCCCTTAGAGAAATCATCTAGGAATAACTTTATGACAGCTTGATTATCTGTGTTTATTCTTTAGCTCAAACAGTCGATTACAGTGTTTATATAACTTATATATGACATTTTATTTGTATATATTGTAGAATTTTTGGGAAATGTTGTGAAACAATTATGAAACAAAAGAGTAAAAATGTGCTGTTATTTAACGCCTTTACTGTTACCATATTTGGACGGCAAAAACTTTCTGTGACAGAATACTCTGGCTCTGCTAACTCACACTGTCATCTATTTATATCCCACAGAGTGTTTGATTCATAGGGCGATATCTACACACAATAAGTATTTTGTTAGCTGCATTTGTCTCATTCAGATTTCTCTTATATAAGCCTCAAAGCACTGATGTCTAAATATGATTAGTATTCACAACCAGTTTTATTAAAGGGATAGTTCACCTAAACAATTCTGTCATCATTTACTCACCCTCATGTTGTCCCAAACCCGTAAGACTTTCGCTCATCTTCAGAACACAAATGAAGATCTTTGTGTTTTCTGAAGAAACACAATCGCTTTATATGATAAACAAATTTAATAGGCTTTTATTCATAAACATTGACCGGTGTACATAAACAGAAGCCCAACCGAACATGCTTGACGCGCAAGAACAAACCTCTTGCAGAAGCTCAAACGTTCTGCATAACACAAGAATGAACATCATTGGTTCTTGCACACACCAAGCAAACATGCTTGAGCTTCCGTTTACCACAACTGATTTGTGAGTTGATGAATGTTTATATGTGAATAAAAGCCTAAATTCAATCTGTTCATTATATAAAGCGATCATGTCTCTTCATAAAATTTGGAATAAATTCATATGGATTAGTTTTACAATCTCTTTGTGAACTTTTTGAAGTGTCAAAGTGTCAGTTGCGTAACTGTCAATGAAGGGACAGAAAGCTCTCAGGATTCATCAAAAAGATCTTCATTTGTGTTCCGAAGATGAACGAAAGTCTTACACAGTTGGAACAACATGAGGGTGAGTAATGACACAATTTTCAGTTTTGGGTGAATTAACCCTTTAAGAGTTCAACAAGCACATTTGGTTCCACAAACATACTTTTAGCCATATTTTAATAGTGAATACAATATAAACTTAGTCTGGGTAAACCCAGCCTGATCTGCCGGCGATTTGATTTCGCCCGGCAACTCAGTCTGGAAACCCGTACTGTCAGGCAATAACACGGATTCAGTTGCAGGTAACAGAAAAGTTTATTTTTGCTCTCACTGAGCGCAGGGGGAAAAAGAAAACAAACAAAAGAGAGAGAATGTCCAAAACAAGGTCCTAGCGTCGCTTGTGACGCAGCGTGGAAGTCACTCTGCCCAGAGCGTTGACAGTGACGCAGCGTCGAAATCTCACCAATTCTCCAGGAGAGAGCGTTGAGATTGCTGAGAGGGGCTGGAGCGATACATCCAAGTCTCAACTGACACAAAGATAGTCAGGGCAGGGAGAAGAACAAAAATGTCTGGCAGAATGAGAAACAACTGATCAAAACAAAATAAATAAAACAAAGCAGCACTTGGAGTCTAAATACACGATACAGCAAGACAAGACAAACAAGAGAAGGTCAAGAGCGAAGCGTTGGCTCAAACATACAACAACGGTCTGACAAAAGACTGAGCACAAGAGGATCTAATATAGGGGAAAGCTAATGAGGGATAAGTGGCAACAGGTGTGACAGAGAACACAATAGAAGATAAGGTAACGAGTGGGAGGGGAAAAACGCCACACTGACAGCAGAGCACATGGAGAGCTGTCAAAACAACAGATCAGCATGAAGACAACAGGGCACGCAGACACAGGACAAGACAACAAAACTGGGCAAATCAGACCGAAGTCATGACAGTACCCCCCCCCCAGGAGCGCCACCAGGCGCAACCGGGAGGGGCTCACCTCGTCGCCGACGGAAGTCCTCAATCAGAGTCTGGTCCAGAATGTCCCGAGCCGGAATCCAACTCCTCTCATCAGGGCCATAGCCCTCCCAGTCCACCAGATACTGGAAACCCCGACCACGGCGTCTAACGTCCAAAAGCTTTCTCACAGTATAAACTGGGGAGCCATCCACTAGACGAGGGAGGGGGGGTTTAGGGGAAGAAACAACAGGATTAAGAGTAGACCTAAACACAGGCTTGACCCTGGACACATGAAAAACAGGGTGAACCCGACCAAGAGTGTGAGGAAGCTTGAGCTGTACTGCCACCGGACTCAGGACCTTGGTGATGCGATATGGCCCAACGAACCTGGGTGCCAGCTTCCGAGAAGGCACCCGGAGAGGCAGGTCCTTGGTGGATAGCCATACTTTCTGACCGCAAACATACTGGGGAGCCGGAGTCCGGTGACGGTCAGCCGCCTTCTTGGTCCGTCTGGAAGCCCGGGCCAAGGCCTCCTCAGCCCTTCTCCAGGTGCGTCGACACCGACGGACAAAGGCCAAGGCAGACGGGACCGCGGCTTCGGGTTCCTGTGCAGGAAAAAGGGGAGGTTGATAACCCACAGAACATTGAAAAGGAGACATACCCGTAGACGCCACCGGAAGGGAGTTGTGGGAATATTCGACCCACGGTAGCTGCTGACTCCAGGAGCTCGGACTATGTGATGCCAGGCAGCGGAGAGCTCGCTCGAGATCCTGGTTGGCTCGCTCAGCCTGCCCGTTGGTCTGGGGGTGAAAACCTGAAGACAAACTCGTTGAGGCCCCGATCTGTCTACAGAATTCCTTCCAAAACCGGGAGACAAATTGTGGTCCTCTGTCGGAGACCACATCAACCGGAAGACCATGGATCCGGAAGACATGGTCCACCACCACCACCACCTGCGCTGTCTCCTTGGCGGAAGGGAGTTTAGGTAAGGGAATAAAATGGGCCGCCTTGGAGAAACGGTCCACCACCGTCAGAATCACGGTGTTACCTCTCGACGGGGGAAGACCAGTGACGAAATCAAGGGCCAGGTGTGACCATGGACGAGAGGGAATGGGTAAAGGCTGTAACAGACCAACAGGAGACTGGTTAGACGTCTTATTTTGAGCGCACACTGAGCAAGCCAACACGAACTGCCTGACATCTTGGGCCATGGATGGCCACCAAAATCGCTGACGGATGGCAGCCAGCGACCTCCGAACCCCAGGATGACAGGCTACTCTGGACTCATGCCCCCACCGAAGGACCTCAGGGCGCAGCGCAGCTGGCACAAACAATCGACCCCCTGGACACCCCCTTGGAACTTCCTCCCTCCGCACGGCCTCCCCCACCCGCCGCTCGACATCCCAGGAAAGGGACCCCACCACCATCTCCCTCGAAAGAATGGCTTTAGGGGCCGCCTCCTCCCCAGGATCCTCGAACAAACGAGAAAGGGCATCAGGCTTGACATTTTTGGAGCCTGGCCGATACGAGAGGGAGAAGTTAAACCGGCCAAAGAAGAGTGCCCAGCAGGCCTGGCGAGCATTCAACCTCTTGGCCGAACGGACGTACTCCAAATTCTTGTGGTCCGTCCAGACCAAGAAGGGCCGCGCTGCTCCCTCCAACCAGTGGCGCCACTCCCCCAGAGCCAGCCTGACTGCCAGCAGCTCCCTGTTACCTATGTCATAATTTCGCTCGGCAGGGCTCAAACGGTGAGAAAAGAAGGCACAAGGGTGCACCTTCCCATCTCTGGGGAACCGCTGGGACAGGACCGCGCCTACCCCGACATCGGAGGCATCCACCTCAACAATGAATTGCCGTTCAGGATCTGGAAGACAAAGAACAGGAGCAGAAATGAAACGGGACTTAAGATCATCAAAGGCCTCCTGAGCCTGGGCACTCCATCTGAACGGTACCTTAGGTGAGGTGAGTGCTATTAAGGGTGCAGCAACCAGGCTAAAGTTCCGGATGAATCGCCTATAGAAGTTGGCGAACCCGAAGAACCGCTGCAGCGCCTTCCGAGAGTCAGGGGTTGGCCACTCAGCCACGGCCCTTACCTTAGCAGGATCGGCTTTGATCCCCTCCGTTGAGATTATATGCCCCAAGAACGAAACAGACTTAGCATGGAACACGCACTTCTCCGCCTTGACGTAAAGCTGGTTCTCCAGCAGCCGTTGGAGCACCTGACGGACATGTTGAGTGTGTACCTGCAAGGAGGGAGAGAAGATGAGAATATCATCAAGGTACACAAAGACAAATCTGTTCACCATGTCTCTCAACACGTCGTTCACCAGGGCCTGGAAGACAGCTGGGGCGTTGGTGAGCCCAAAGGGTAGAACCCGGTATTCAAAGTGTCCCGTTGGGGTGTTAAATGCTGTCTTCCACTCATCCCCCTCGCGTATGCGGACCAAATGGTAGGCATTACGGAGGTCTAGCTTGGTAAAGACCCTGGCTCCCTGTAGCAATTCAAAGGCTGATGACATCAGAGGCAGAGGATACCTGTTCTTTATGGTGATGTCATTAAGACCCCGGTAGTCAATGCAGGGTCGCAGGGAGCCATCCTTCTTAACGAAGAAGAACCCAGCCCCAGCGGGTGAGGAAGAGGAACGGATGAGGCCGGCATTTAAGGATTCCTGAATATACTTGTCCATGGCCTCTCTCTCAGGACCAGATAGGGAATACAGACGACCCTTGGGCGGAGAAGTGCCTGGGAGGAGATCGATGGCACAGTCATACGGTCGATGAGGAGGTAAGGATGTGGCCCGGGACCTACTGAAGACCCGACAAAGATCACGGTACTCCTCCGGGACTCCGGTGAGATCGACCTCCTCAACCTGAAAAACAGAAGACACAGAGACAGGAGACAAGGCAGCACCCAAACATGACGCAAGACAAGACTGGCTCCAAGAGAACACAGAATTACCAGACCAATCCACGTGAGGGTTGTGCTGCACCAGCCATGGGTGTCCAAGAACAACGGGAGCGCCCGGGGAATTTAGGAGGTACAGCTCGATCACCTCACGGTGATTGCCAGAAACAATAAGACTTATGGAAGGTGTGGTGTGGGTAATGGAAGAAATGAGGAGACCATTGAGGGAGCGGACAGAGATAGGAGAGGAAAGTGGAATGGCAGGAATACCCCACAATGCCGCAACAGAGACATCCAGGAAGTTGCCTTCGGCGCCCGAGTCGATCAGAGCAGAACAGGAATGGACAGTGTCTTCATACTGAACAGAGACCTTTAACAGTGTATGTGAGATGGGGGAGTCATGACAAGGAGTAGTGCCCACCAGGATCCCCCGGGTTACTGATGGGCTCCGGCTTTTAAAGGACACCGGATAGCTCGATGGCCTGGCTTCCCACAGTAGAGGCACAGGCCTCGAGTCAAACGATCCTGCTTCTCCTTAGGGGTGAGTCGAAGACGCCCCACTTGCATAGGCTCAGGGTCCACTGAAGGAGACGAGGAACAGGAAGCAGCACCGGAGACACCCTCCTCCACCATCCAGGAAGATTGAGTTGTCCACCGCTGGCGTCGACGTTGAAGACGCCCCTCCACACGAAGCGCCAGCTCCACAAGGGTGTCGAAATCATGAGGCAGGTCGTGAGTGACGATCTCATCCAGGATGTCGTCATTCAACCCTTCCCGAAACCTTGCACGTAAAGCCGCCTCGTTCCAGTCACAGGCGGCCGCAAGAGTTCTGAACTGGATTGAGTAGTCGGTAACAGAATGTCTGCCCTGACTCAACCGTGCCAACTGGGAGGCTGCCTCATCGCCCTGAGCAGAGCGGTCAAATAGCTTTATCATCTCAGCTCGGAAGTCCTTGAATGTTGCACAAAATGAAGCTCGAGCATCCCACACAGCCGTTGCCCAGTCACGGGCCCTTCCTTTCAAGAGGGTGATAACAAATGCTACCTGGGACTTCTCTGTAACATAACGGCGAGGCTGGAGTGCGAAGACAAGAGAGCACTGGGACAAGAAGGCCCGGCAGGAGTTGGGATCCCCGTCATAGGGTGGCGGATTGTTGGCATGGGGTTCAGGCTCAGCATGAGATGGAGCATGGCCAAAAGTAGCAGCTGACCTGCTGGCCAAAGCTTCCCGCTGGAGTTCATGTATCTGTTGATTGAGATCCGCTACTTGAGCTGTCAGGCACTCAACCTCCCTTGAAGTGGCAGTTAACTGACTGGAATGCTGTCCCAGAAGAATTCCCTGTTGACTTACTGCAGTTCGGACTTGGTCTGCACCTGCTGAATCCATCTTTGGTCAGACCGCTCTGTCAGGCAATAACACGGATTCAGTTGCAGGTAACAGAAAAGTTTATTTTTGCTCTCACTGAGCGCAGGGGGAAAAAGAAAACAAACAAAAGAGAGAGAATGTCCAAAACAAGGTCCTAGCGTCGCTTGTGACGCAGCGTGGAAGTCACTCTGCCCAGAGCGTTGACAGTGACGCAGCGTCGAAATCTCACCAATTCTCCAGGAGAGAGCGTTGAGATTGCTGAGAGGGGCTGGAGCGATACATCCAAGTCTCAACTGACACAAAGATAGTCAGGGCAGGGAGAAGAACAAAAATGTCTTGCAGAATGAGAAACAACTGATCAAAACAAAATAAATAAAACAAAGCAGCACTTGGAGTCTAAATACACGATACAGCAAGACAAGACAAACAAGAGAAGGTCAAGAGCGAAGCGTTGGCTCAAACATACAACAACGGTCTGACAAAAGACTGAGCACAAGAGGATCTAATATAGGGGAAAGCTAATGAGGGATAAGTGGCAACAGGTGTGACAGAGAACACAATAGAAGATAAGGTAACGAGTGGGAGGGGAAAAACGCCACACTGACAGCAGAGCACATGGAGAGCTGTCAAAACAACAGATCAGCATGAAGACAACAGGGCACGCAGACACAGGACAAGACAACAAAACTGGGCAAATCAGACCGAAGTCATGACACGTACATTAATTTCTACTGCTTCTATTACACTTTTGCGGGAACCAATCACAGACTGGCTTATCCACCTTGCTCGCTATTGGCGGGTATAACACGATGACGATAGAGAAGCGACGGCAAGCATGACCATCAAGTCCAATTCCTTTTAACCTCTCGACAATGCTGAATTACTTCTTTAGTTTAGCAAACAAATCGCTCGAGTGGGTGTAAATATGTTTTTTTTGCACAACCTGCAAAAATCGCTCGATGCCATTGCTGCTTCTGCAAACCGCTGAGCAATGCTACAAACCAATACAAACTAAACCTGTCACCCGAATCGTTGATATGATTGGTTGAAGGACTATCCAATTGCGTGAATAATGCTCGTTGATCACGCCTCTTGTGCAGTAGAAAATACATACAGACTCCACAGACCAATGTTCAATTTTAAATTGAGCTTGGTCTGGTGATAGCCAGACAAATATAAACTGTCAGTCATGTTTTAAAGTGCTATAAGGTTACGTTCACACACAGTTAATTATTAATGAGCATGACAACCGCATTTTAAAAGGAAACTGACGTTATTAAATTCTCAGAACTCACAACCACATTTTTGGTAAACCATGTGCTGTGTCAATGGAACAAACAAGTTTGGTAACTTACAGGGTCAGAGACAAATTAGGCTATATGAACTGTGTCATCCTTTATACTCAATCACTGTTCAGAGCTGCTCCCATCGGTTTTGTGGTGCAGAGTTGTTGTCTGATAATCGAGATTTGACGGATGAGCTTGCGTCGCTGGTCATGAGCTTGAGTCTGTGAAGCATTAATTGAATGGATTTTCTGGATCACTATATTAGCCCATCCTCCAAAACCTGACTGCCAATCTCAGTGTTAGTTTTTAGATGTGACAAAGGTCACAGAGTAATGCCATTAGATGTTGGTCGATTATACTTTACTGTTCTGTCTGGAAAGATACAGCAGAATTACTGGGTATATCAACTGCAGCAATCTCAAAAACCTTATAAGAAGCAATCCTGATAAAAGCTATGATAATTTAAAGGGTTACTTCACCATAGAATGAAATTCTGCTATTAATTACTCACCCTCATGTCATTCCAAATCCATAAGACTTTTGTTCATTTTCGAGCACGAGCAATAATTTGCTGACTGCAGTTCACTTAATGGCCACTGGTGTCACTAATAACAAGGCTTTCTAAATTCTACATAGCCCCTTATCAATCTGACATACACTATATTGCCAAAAGTATTGTGCATAACCCCTATCTGATGTAATTTCAAACCTGTGTGACTTTCACTAAAGGTGAATATCGTACCTTATTTCTTTATAATGAAAGTGGATGTGGAGTGAGGCTTTCAAGTTCCAAAATGAGGTAAAAGCAACTACAAAAATATCATAAAAATATTCATAAAACTATATCATAAAAAAATTCTGGGTCACAGTGAAAGCAAATCCATCATTGTATAAAAGACTGTCCTAGAATGGCACTTAAAATACAGCATTATTGAAATCTCCTTCGCAATATTTAGCACTACTGAATTACCACATGGCCTCAAGACTGAACTATTGAGTGATGGTATAACTCGTAAAATTTCTGCAAAGCTGACATTCCTTTTTATGTATTTCATCAGGTCCTTTTATTTCTCACTCTGCAGTGGAAAGCTGAATGAATGTTCATCATTAATATTTATATGTTCACTTAAAGAGAAACAAATATGTATGCAGTTTCCTTTGGTACTGGCATCCTCTCATTTTACCTATATCAATCAGCACTCTTTTCTAGTGAGAAATAAGCTGGCTATCATCTTTTGTATGGTATAAAAGGCTGTATATAATGAAATTACAATAGCTGGAGCTTATGTAAACATGAATCTGTTCATGCTCATGGGGGCATGTTCAATATATGAATACATATGTCTGCATGTGTTTTAGCATACATACTAAATTCTTGTTTTAACATGCTGCAAACCATGAGGAAATAAAGGATCCTGGGAGCTTAAATAACGTCATTGTTATTCTAAATGTATCCAAGGAGTATTAAAGTATTTCAGAAGAGCTGAGAAAATAACTTCATAGAAAGACTCTTCACCTTTGGGTCTCATTGGCTCCTTCAGGTGAGGCTATTTCTGATCCTCTCTAGGAATAATTACACAGTGTAAGCAATTACTACAAATTGGCATTCGTGTAAATCATGACTCTCTTTTCATTTGCACATCACAGCACCCAGCTCTTCAAAGGTTGAGGTTGTTTCCATGGCAAATTAGTTCCTCAGCATGTACTCCAAAAAATTGGAAATGTGCTTCAAAAGCTGGAACACTTGGGAAATTCACATTAGAATCCAGCACAGATGCAATATGATTCAAGTCCTATGTGAGAATTGTTGTGAAATGTACTTTCTTTCTTGTGTAAAAACGTTTTTTTTTTCTATTATCACGCTGTGCACTCAATAGCATAATTATTTCTTTTAGCTTTGGTCTTTTTTGAGGAAGAAAGAGTACCACAGACATTGATTTTGTTTTGAGAAGTATACAGATCTTGATCCCTAGAGCAAGTGCTGGTCAGCTTCACCCTGAAGCTGTGGAAAACAATGTAGTTGATAAATGAGAATGTAAACTGTCAGATGGTCTCTCGATTGACTTTGCCATTTAACTCTGTCAGGAGTCATTTTATTTTAATATAGGACTGCTCAAAACAGTGAAGACAAAGTTTAACGTATAAACTAATGAGTATGCGTTATAATTTTCTGCCTCAGAGTAAAAAAATAAATATATAAAAGTTAATTGCAATTGTATATCTCTGATTTGCAACTTTATATGTCACTAGTGTTAATTTTGGTCTCACAATTGCACAATGTTTATCTAACTTTTACTTCATATGCTTAATGATAAGGACTCATTTCAATCTGAATTTCAACCATGGCTAAATCAATGGTGTGAGTTTGGGGAGGAGCTGTTTATTTGACCGAAAGCAGAGAAGAGTGTTTGGAATACCTGTTTAGCAATTTAGCAATTCCATTCAGTGGCACTACTAGTGCAGAAATCACAGTAATTGTTTGAAAGGCGAATAAAAGACAAGTTCTAACTCTATGTGCAGCAGAGCATTTATTTCATAGTTTATGTTGCCTGCATTAAGAGTTATAAATCTATACATTTTCTCCCCTCTGTCTGCTAAGATAAGACACCTGTATTATAGTGTTTTGTAAACACCTCACATTTTCAGCTACTGCGGCTTGGTCTGACCTCTGCAGAGGTGAAATATAGGCTGAATAACCACAGCAGAGAGCAAAGCATTCCTGCAGATGCTGCTGTAGAGTATGGTACATTAAATCTATATTTTATAAGGGCTTTAAATAACTGGCTGTGTTGGCCAGAATACTGCTCTAAAAGCATATTCAGAATTGATTAGGTTGTATGTTTAGTGCTTCGCATAATTATTAAGTGGTCTGTATTCTAAAGTAGCAGCTAATAATAAATATCAGATTGCACATAAAACTGACAATATGGGAATACATAAAGCAGTATAAAAGGATGCTAATGTTGCAGTAATTTATAGGACATTAGGTATGTTCAAATTCAGTTTGAAGTGTACATCTGTAAACCTTTCAAACATGGATCTGAAGTCATTTATCATCATTCCTTTTTCACATTGATCAGTGCAAACGGACACACTTCCTCACCATAATCAGTTCTACATTGATTTATTAAGCATCTGAATTGGTGGACTATATTCTCTTAAAACAATTTTAAAACAAACATACAGTAATTTTGCAGAAAACTATTTTTTCACCTTTTTTTAGACTTTAATATGTTTTTATGATCAAGCATCAAGGTTTGATGCTTGATCATGTTTGTTCATTTATAATTGTTGTATTGGCAAGGCCAACATTTTTTTCAATCATGATCAAGCTAGAGTGATGAAATGGTTCACATAATAAGCTTATGCCTGAGAAAATAAAGTCTGAAAAATGATTTTGAGGACTGAAAAGTGTTTTTTTTTCTTCTGTATACTAAGAAAGAAAGAAAGAAGGAAAGAGGAAGATTGTTTATGTTGAGCTACTCAAGTACATTCCTGCCTAACCTGTGGAGGTCTGTCTAAATGAGTAAAGACCCTATAATTCAGGATGGACGGTCCTTTGCTCAGGCAAATTCAGAGCATGTTGCTGAGTCAAAGTCTATGGATACGAGCTGCCATTGTATGGTGCTGTGGTACAGCTTTTTGATTTATGACCGTGCACTGAAAGTGCTGCTTATGGCTTTCCCAGGAAACTGAGTCTTGGGGAAAACCTATTAACTCATTCTAGAGCTACATCTACAATAATCGTATCACTGAATCTTGTATAGAGAGAGACAGAAATTCTACCCTCTATTCCACAAATGTATTATAGCCTACACAAGTAAATTATACTGTACACTCTTTCTTAGAGGGGTCGTATTATTAAAAATTGGATTTCCCTTAATCAATCTTTTCAAAAGATTTTAATGGTTTAATGAACTGAAAACTTTCTCAAAACCTCCTAAGTGAGGAAACACACTGATAATACTAACTAAACAAGTAAACAAAAATTATATTAAATTATATGAGTTGCAAAAGATACCTTGTACTGTAATATTAAACTATCATTTTTAATTAATTTAATTAAAACTTTAACTACTAATGTACTTGCATTAAAAAAATGGTTAGGTACTAACACTATATACTGTGTATATATATATATATATATATATATATATATATATATATATATATATATATATATATATATATATACACACACATGCACACAAAGGCCTGCCATTTCAAAAAGACTGGGGTTTGATTTGTCATGGAATGAATGAATTGTCCCTTTCATGAAACACACCATGAGTTTGTAAAAGACATCCTCGGATAATTGAGTGTATCATGAGTGAAGTGGGTTTGAAATTGCATCTCAGCAGGAAAACAAGATAATATCCTATGAGGGCTTTCAAAAAGAGGCTTTTCTCAGATGGAGGTTAAAGTTCATTCTAAATTGCGCTGACCCAAGCTCTGCTTTGTGCTGCACAGTGTGTTTTGGTCATGCTATTTTTAGGAAACTTTGATGTTTTTCTTGCTTTTGCACATAATATATATATATGAGTGAACTCCATGTTCCAAAAAGCCCTAGAAGTTTGTTATGTTCTCTAACTGATTCATCTGAAAGTCAGTGTCATCTTGTACATGGGCAGACAGTAGACCAGTGCCTGTCTAAAGAACTTAAAGAAGCTCCATAAATTCCCAACTAAACAAATTTCAACGGAAGGCACCACGGAAATGAATAAGAAATTTCACAACTAGACTAATTAATAGAAACTATACAAATTCTAGTTACTATAGCAGGCACAGACAATATTCAATTACTTATGTAGGCCTATATTGCCATAATAATTATTGTAAGACTTTGTCTGTCATGTAGAAATGTAATGTGCCATATTTTTGTTATTAATAATTCTGTAACAACACTTTAATACAGAAGAAAATGTCTTGTTTTTGCTTCTTAAAAGAAAATAATGCATCCCAGTAAGGAAGAAAATAACAAAAAGCATCCTCTTCATGTCTGAAACCCATAGCCTGAGTGTTATGATAAAGTTCAGCTTTTAGTGTGCAGGAGAGTGGTCCATCTCTGTGCACTGATGCATTTGACAATACGGTCCCTCACAAAGGAATATAAAGTAATTCAGCATTGTGTTCCGCTGAATCACAAGTAATCTTCATTCTAGTGTGCATCAGAGTAACACTGTAGGAGTGAATCTTGTTCCTGTCAGAACTGAATGTTACCTTGATGTACCTTCTGTCTCTGACTCAACAGATGCTTCTGTACCCTGTGATGCATGCGACTGATTTCACTCATTACAGAGCTGAACCTGCTGGAGAGCCAAAATTATTTTATTATTTGAACAGACATAATTGAGGAATTAAAAGGATATGTTAGCACTTCAGCAGTCTTATTTGCAAGGAATAAAGAAGGATTGGTTATTCTTATGGTTTAATAAGAGATTAATTTAGTACAAAAAACAGTTTGCATCCCTGATATTTAGAAGTACATGAACAAGCAGCAGAGGAATAATTTCCAATTAGCAAAGATATAACAACCGAAACAGTCAAAAAATTACCTTGATTGTCTTTCTGACAGATTGATACATGATATGAGTCTATTATGTGCAGTGGCACCAACACTAATGAAAGAAAAACTGATGACGAGAGGTTCCATGAACACAACAGGACCTTATTGATTGTGAAGCTCTGAGCTGTTTTTGTTTTCTGCTTTTGTCCATTGGAAATATAGTTTAGCATGATTTGGCAGACATGCTCTTGAACACTATTATGATTGGTGCACTAAAAGTTTAATAAAAAGAGAAAAGATTAGCATTGACATTGATGAAAACAGCACTCAAAAAACAAACAAACAAAAAAATGGCACCAAAGCCCCTGTGGTTTGATGGCTTTGGGCAAAGTCCAAGATAAAAACAGAACCTTTAAGAGGTTATTAGAATAAACAAAGCTTTTTTATAGCTACACTGTGTTAATCTGCAATGCATAATGGAATACAAAAAGAGAAAGAGAAAAATTACTCATACATTGTGTGTGAATACAACAAACATTCACAAATCATACCTTTTCCTACATGACCACAATCATTTACTATTTAAACTATTTGAGGATGTCTAATCTCTAAAGCCAACTGCTTTCTTAAACCAAATGACTGGCTCAAAGTTTAACAGAGTCATTTTCCACTTGATCTATCTGAATGACCCTACATGGCCAAAGCTGGCACATCTTTACAAAAACACTCTGAGGAACGAAATGTGTCATCATCCAATAATTACACCTATAAAATTTCAATGTGATGCATAATACTCACCAAAGTCACTTTTTATTATTTTGTACCTGCACCTATGAATGAGAAGAGATTGTTATTACTGATTTAAGTGAAATAAGACAATTATTGAAAGAACCTTTGTAAATCAAAATATGAAAGCACAATAAATCTTTGGGGATGAAATGGCTATTCATTATGACAACATTTAGTCTGTCCTAGCATGACTCATAATTAAAGCCTTCATTTTTTTTTTTTTTCAAATTGCTCAAAGGTAAGCTTTTAAGCAGGTTTTTGGCTCTCTGATGGTTAGAATGTGTAAATGAAATTTCAGATTCCACTTTTCATACAGGTACATTGCATATATAAAGCATTTGAATGTTTACCAACCTGTGGCACAGCACGTAAAATCGAAGTCATGAGAAAACCAAATAATGTGCAGTATCTATTTTTCTTATAGTTGTGACATAACAGGAGTAGCAACCAGGGGACTTTGTTCGATCGGATTGATTGGACGGAGGCAGATTGTGGTTAATTGTAAGAAAGGGCAAGGGGAAGATTGAGTTATGACATTTTGAAAATTACCAGGTCAAAAAAAAAAAAAAAAACAATAAAATCAATAAGATGAATTTAGAAAATAGAAAGGGTACATTTCCGTTTCACGTTGAAAACAAACATGAACAAAACAGTTGATGATCATCCAGGTAACGACATTGTATTAAGAATCAAGCGTATGTGAACTTTTGAACTGGTCCATTTGTGTAAAATCTGTGTTATTATTTTGTCTTGTGGACTATATGTAAACATCTCTTCAGGACAGTACTAAATAAAAAAAACGAAATATATTTTTTTATGATCATTAAAATAAAGTTATGACCTCAATCGATTGTTACTAGTGACTACCAGTGCCAGCTAACACTGATCTGGTCCATTTAGACTAACATATGATCTTGATATTTGATATTCAACAGTGCTTTGATCTGCCTGCATTGACACTATTCTTTAAGAGCTGCTGTGCAGCCAAAAATATACCAGTTATCACTGTAAAGCTGCTTTGACACAATCTACATTGTAAAAAGCGCTTTATAAATAAAGGTGACTTGACTTGATGTTGTCTGCTTAAATAGTTCACTTACTAGTCATAGTTCTGAAATTATATATATTAATGAAACTGTGGGAATTGCTAATTTTCTCATCTCAGGTCAGGAGAAGAATTAGGAGGATTCGTCACAAGCCTTACTGTGAAAATGTTGCAAAGTAGTTGCAAAATACTTTAGAAGTTGATCGTGCAACCAATAACTGACTAAAAATATTTAGCATTTTATTTTAATGGAAAAATCCTGCTAAAATCATCATGACATTGTCAATGATCAGCCATCATCGTTGTGATAGGCTTGTTGGTGCGAATCAAACAATCTTCTCTTTTAGATATGTGAAAATTGGAAAGCAGAGCATGAAAGGAGCCTGGCAAGATCAAACATGAATGTTGATGAAGGAAAAGAACATTAGGTCACACAAGAGGTGCAACCTTAGCTTTGCTCAATTTGTTCCATTACTGGCCTGTAACACATACAGCTCCCAAACTATATGAGCATTAAACAGTATTTATTAATAAACATTGTATGAACTTTACACCCCTGACCCTTCAAGAGATTAGGGATCACATTTTGCATGCACAATATCTAGTTTAAATGGAAATGTCAGAGGTTCCTATACTTTAGATATATGTACAGTAATATGTAGAGTTAATAGCTCTGAGCACAACCTGCGTCACACAATACCTGAGTTAATGGTGTTGTGCTTCCTGTGTGTACATTTTGCTAAATGGACTTCCTTTGAGTCAGTAAATAAAGTAGTTGAGGTGCTTTCATTTGATACAGAATATTTGCCTTGGAAGATTGTGGAAAAAAGGCATTGAAATATAGTGACAAACACAAAGGCACTAATATGCTTTCTGACAGTTTTATGCCTTGACTTGACTCCCACTGAATGTCATTTATCAGTAAAACTGTCCATATAAAAAGGCAAAATAGCAGTCAAGAAGTTAGAAATATTTGCCATCCTGATGTAAATATTTTTTCACTTAATATTTTCTTCATTATTCAGTTTCTTTCAGTATACCCTAAAAATCCTACATTGCAAATTAAGAGACAGCGAATTAGCCTTGTCAGGACTAGTAATGTAATCATCACATCATGTCCACTGCAGAAATATATTTATGCCTGATAAATACTGTAGAGAAATAATTACTTCTCAGTTCAAGCTGTCCTTGTAGCATATTATTGATGGTGTTGTTAGATCGGCTCATTAGATAAGTCTTTTACTATTTATCTTCCAATTACATGTGTGGTGCTTGTTGACTTCAAAGCGATTTCTTATGGTGTACCACCATCAAAGATGTTCAGGAAGAAGACAAAACAGAGAGGGAGAGACTACAAATGGCTTTTAATGGGTCTGGCAGCACAGACAAAGATCAGATGTGATCCTTCAGAATCAAAAACACTAAAGCATCTAGCCAATATCTAGTATTTAAAATACAAAACTGATCAATGAAAGGTGATTTGAAACATTATGAGGTGGCTTTGCAACATTGATGTAGAAAATAAAGACTGATTGTGCATTACTTGAGAACACCGAGGGTGTTTTTTGAGTTTTCTTTTTTAGCCCCACTACCTCAAACTATAATTACAAAAAGTAGAAAGACAAAAGCATAAAATATCCTATTCTTTGAATGAAAATATGGCAATTAATGTTTTTTAGCATAACTGTCATATACCAAGTAAATTATTAATGTGCCACAAAAAAGTGTCCTTGTCTCATCCACATGTGGCATCACTGCTGTTCCTGATGGATCTTGATCAGCTACTAACTTTTTTGGATGCTGTTTTAAAAAAGAAACCAGTTGCATGACATTAGATTTATTAAATATTGAAAAGAAAAATATCTTTGTTTTAACATGGCAATCAAATAACAGGGTTTATAGATGTATAAAATATAAATATGAAGAAAAAAAATCACTATACTACACTACTATTTAAAAGTTTGGGGTTGGCAAGATTTTTTTTAATGTTTCTGAAGAAGTCTCTTATGCTCAGCAATGCTGCATTTATTTGATTTGAATTATTATACAGTCTTATATAGACTGTATAGCAGCAGATCCTTCAGGTCCTGTAGGTTGCAAGGTGGAGCCGCTGTGGATCGAACTTGTTGGTCCAGCACATCCCACAGGCACAGAAGCTCAACTGGATTGAGATCTGAGGTCTTTGGAGGCCATTGCAACACCTTGAACTCTTCATCATGTTCCTCAAACCATTCCTGAACAATGGGTGCAGTGTGGCAGGGTGCATTAACCTGCTGAAAGAGGTCACTTCCACCACTGTCACAAAGGGGTGTATTTGGTCTGCAACAATGTTTGATCTGAGTTAGAGCTGAACATTGCAGGAAGGTAGATCTCCAGGAACAATATTGGGCACCCCTGATATAATCAATATAACTGATTATATCACCCTTTAAGGTTTGTACTTCGTTCACTAGCTAGCTGATACGGAGAGCCTCACAGTTTCTGCCAACTGGTTGAAACAGCACCCGGCCACAGAGGCAGCAATTTGAGGCTCACCACAGAGAGTGGTTCAATAAATGCTGTGAACATTAGCATATTTAATCTTAAAAAAAAAAAAAAATGACAGCTCTTAACCTCGTATAATTGCAGATAATTAACCTACAGTTTTCAGAAAAAATGGAGGAGACTGAAGATCTATAACTCTCAAAGGAAAACTGTGTGCCAGGACCTAATGGAATTCACCCCATCAGAATATGTGTCATCAATTTAAAACTCACCGCAAATCACAAAAGCTCCTATTGTAATAATCTCAGAGGGATTTCGAATATATCAATTGGATACAAGTCATGATTTCATTTCCATTCTCTTCAGATGAGCAGCAAAGCATACGGAACTGCAGGGCTGGCATTGAATTTGTGACGGAAGAAAAGGGCCTCTGAGACACAATCATTGGGCTTTTACAATAACAGGGTGCATGGTGTACCGGAGTACAAATCTGAGCAACCTATACTGCTGCACCTTTGCTTTCTAATAAGCAGCCACTCACACGTCTGCAACGCTGCGATATCATGCTTAAAAACTGTGTCCAACACAGCGAACAGGCTTCCAGAGAGACTGCACAGAGCAAAGCCAACGCAGAACCCACAAACTCCTAGCTTTCTCCTCACAAATATGCTTCTATGGGAATAATTATCAGACTCTGACCCAAGCTGATTTGTCTTTATTTCCTGGAACCTTATTTTTCTGTGCACTTTAGGGAGAGGGGAAATGGCCTGTGCTCTCAGAGATGGCTCGCTGAACTTTATGGGCTGAAATGATCTCGTTGTTGACACACGTTTAAAAAAATGCCATATTTTAGGGAACAAAATCAATTTAATGAGGATGCACCATTAAACACGTGAAAGCACCTTTGGTCAGAAAAGAAAATGAAGCTCTACAAATAGAAATGCAATTACGTATAATGCCTTTAGCATGAAGATAACAACATCAATCCCATAATGCACTGGCCATCTGTAGATCTATTTGGGACCAGTGAGACTGAAAGGACATATACATACAGTACATACACATATATATATATATATATATATATATATATATATATATATATATATATATATATATATATATATATATGTATCTGTGTGTCTGTGTGTGTGTGTATGTATACAAATGTGTTGTGAAACACTCACTGCAGCAGCGAGGGCTTGGTCTAGGTCTGCAATAATATCCTCCTCATCCTCCAGGCCCACTGACAGACGAATGAGTGTATCACTGATGCCCAGTTCTTTCCTCTCATTCTCAGGTACTGAAGCATGAGTCATAATCGCTCTGGAAAAGAAAAGTGCACTATGGGAAACGGAGGCTAATAAATTGTTTCCTCAAAACAAGTTTTTGATTGATCCCGATCTGTTCTCTAGGATAATCATGGTAACATTGGTGCAGGTGTGATATCAATAAAGATTTATCAAGAGATAATTCAATGACGTTATCACTTGCATTCTAGTGGATTACTTGTGAACCGTAAGTATCATTAATCTGTCACAATGATGTTTCAAAGCCATCTGGTGATTAACATGAATTCTATATTTAAAGCTGACTACAGAATAGCCTAAAGAAATGTTCCATTAGCTCCTGCTGAATAATGTTCTACAATGACACAAACTGTTCAGACAACAAAAGCACAATTTTCTTTTAGTACAACATTAAAGTGCTTGCGCCCCCTTGTGGCCATCCAAAATAAGCCCTATTAAACGATTTAAAAAAAAATTAAACTTAGTATTCCTTTCATAAACAAACAAACAAAAAATTCAATAAACAAACATTTTTATTATTTTTTTTAATGATTATACTCTAGTAGTGTTCTCAGTACTTACGGGTGTTCTGCTAGATTCTCAAAACCACCAAGACTTTCAAGACAACTGAAATGCATATACAAAATAGTTTCTTTAAAAATTTAAGATGTAGAATATTTTCAAACAATATAAAGCTTCAAAGCACCTTCAGACTGCTGAGGAAAGTTGAGGCGTGCTCCAGTTTTCCTTTAATGTAGAAAGTAATCATCCCAGGACAGCCTGTGCACTGTCTCTTTGTCAGCTCATACTGAGGGTGAGATGGAAGACCTGAAGTAAAAAAATATGGTCGAGAGTCAATCAAGTCTGACTGGAATCTCCCAATATCTGCTGATTTTGAACAATAAAATTCAAGGTTGCCAACAGGCGTTATAATACCAAAGAGTTCCCTATACTACCATTCAAATGTTTGGGATCAGTAAGATAAGGACAGATTAAACTAATTAAAGGTGCTAAAGAGGATGTTTTGTTTTATACATTTTTGCAATATTACTTGAAACTGTCTTTACTAACTGATAAAAGACTATTTATTAGGTGCACTGAAAGGAATAATATTAATATACTAACTATCAGTGTAACTGTAACCAGTATCCAAAACAGTCGCCTGTTTTGTTAGTTCATTTTTCAATAGTGTCTGTAATTATCAATGACAGAAGTATTCACATCGGTGTTTGTTTTCTTCCTCAATTAATCTGACTTTTGAACGAATTGGCTGAATGAACGATTTAAGTGATTAACTCAATAAAAAAAGCGAATCGCTGCCGCCTACTGGCGATTTCAATAATTAACATAATTTCTTTCTTTTTAGGATCAGTTATGTTAGAATTTTATGAATGGTTATACATACATAAAAAAATAACAGGCAGCATACCAACGTTCAACCCCCCCAATGTTGAAACCAAATCTACGCCCTTGGTTATGGCTAAATTGCAATGGATTAGCTAGCTAAAATATTGTGGAGTGTACTTAGCTATTACAATATTCTCATACCTCCTTCTCAGTACATGCTTTATTCTTTTTAACGTCCCTCTTTGAACAGAAGTTTAATATAGTCGGCTGGGCAGCGGTTCTCTTCATTTTTGGTGCTACCCGTACTCTCCCATTCAAACAGCGCCACTCGCGTTGTTTTGGTGAAAGTGTGATGCGCATTGGGGGTATTTATTTTTTATTTTTTTTTTTGTCTAATTTATTATGACAAACTCATATTTGAATAGAAACAAAATTATTGTTACATAATAAATGAATTCTACATATTTTTCATTTGATCTACTGTGATTTTCATGTTGAAATATTCGGGGGGTTGTAACCGAAGCATTTGAATATTGGGGGGGTTATCTCTCCCCCATCCCCCCCACAAACTACGCCCCTGAGTATACATCATCTGTGCACGAGGTAGGACCTTAAAAACATCAGCCAATCGTTTATGCGATCATCGCGTAAACGATTGGCCCTCTGGCTTGTCAATCACTGCCATGACGTTCCTTGTGAGAGACGTGCGCGTAACTTTCCACACTCTACAGGCAGCGCATGCAATGTTTTTGTCAGGAGACAGGAGTAACAACTGCAGATTATTAGTTACCTGCGGTGAGTCCGACATAATGAATCCACTAACACGACACAGCGAATGCCAGTGGTACGAGTTTTGGGAGGCGTTCCCTCGAAATGAGCTGTTAAGGAGGGGGGTTGTTCTTTTCAAAAACTCACTAACAGTCTTTGGTTTCTCAGTCGACGAAAAGATCCTCTTTAGCACCTTTAAAAGTGATAGTAAAGTAATTAATGTTTTTGTGGAAACTGATACAATTATTATTAAGTTGCAACCCCTGTGATGATAATAAGAAATATACTTGAGCACCAAATCAGCATATTAGAATAATAATTTTATCACACCCATGTATTATCAAATCAACTAAATCTTATGGGTTATTTGAGTAATTCTCAACATGTGTCAAATTTGCCCAAAATACACTTCTATATAATGTGACGATAATGTCATAAACACCCGGGAAGACGACACTTTCCACTCTTGGGTCGGCCTCTAGAAACTGTGCTGCAGCCAGTGCGTTCTTGAAGTGCTGCTTCATTCTCAGGTGCAGTGTCTTCAGACCCCGGCTGCACATATAATAATAGTCAAATGGAGAGGGAATGGCACCAAGCTCTGAATTGAAGATAGGGGAACAGACATGAAAATAAACCTTCTACTTCTGCTATGCAAATGACTCAAGCTCATTTTCAGTGTTACAGTCAGAGATTAATCTGCAATGTGATATATTGCTATAAAGTACCTAAAGGAAAGCACAAGGTTAATCATCGAATCAGGAGTGTAACAGTTGGGAGGTGTGTGATGAAGTTGATTTAATTACAGCTTGCTCAAATTATACATACAAGGATAAGACAAGGATTTAAAAATGACTTTAAAACAAAGGATGTAGCAATATTATACAAAGAACAGAAGTTTTTCCTGACACCTACTCTGAGCTATGTACTTCAAAACCAAGAGGGAGTGCAAGGAAATTTGCATAAATTACATTTTACATAACAGCTTAGCAATAAGACTACAGGCAATAACAAAAGGGAAATATCACCAGCAGATAATAAAACAGAATATTACCTCCACCTGAAAACAAGTAACTTTCTTTTGAAGTGAATGAAAGGCATTTTTCTTGCCCCATACAAAAGACCCCCAATAGGGTTGATAAAAGAACTTCATTCTTGCTAGAATTCCTTGTTCGCAGAGTTAAATTTGAAGATTCCACCCGGTGCCTCTCTCTAGCATGTTAAAATACAACAACCTCTGTATATTTATTTACACTATAACATTGAACTGAACCTTTAACACTCTTTGGTGATAAGCTTCATCTGTCCAAATTAATGAGCATACACCAATTATCTATTGCAAAATATGCATTGGGCCTATATATTTTATTTCTTTATATAATGCAAGTCTTTTGTTCTCTTTTGTTAGTAATGTCCAATAATTTGGCTTTATTTCAACCAGTAATAAACTTCTTTTATTAAATAATATGCTGCTTGTGAAATAGACTACACTACAGCCCTTTTGATCTTGAGTCACAAAGTCATGCCATAAAGAGAAGAGCTGTCTGCTGTCATCAGACTGATTGTCAAACATAAACTTTAAAGGTTTTAGAATAGGTACAGCCTTACCACTCTGCAAAAACTTCAGCCATTCATAGATGTCTCCGCGGTTGAGAGAAATCAAGCCCATAACAACATCAGTGTGTCCTGGAATTGTAAAATTCTAACTCTGACCAACCAAATTTTCAATTGTATAAACGGTTTATATCTATTTTTACATTTGTTTTTACCATTCATGTATTTTGTTGCAGAGTACATGCAGATGTCTGCTCCAAGAGCAGGGGGCGCTATTCCAGGGATGAGCAAAATGGTGAAATATTTAAATGAACACCTAGTTTTTGTATAATGGAAATCCTTGCACTGCACTGCTTAATAAAATGTACTTTTAACATAGTTAACTCACCTTTAAATTGTCTCTCATATACTTAATTTTCTGCTCCAAACCATTAAAAGATCATCAAAATAAATGTGTATACCTGGAAATAGGCTGACATGAAAGTGTTGTCCACAACAACAATTGTGTCCTTGTTGTGCTCATGGACAATATCTGCACAGCCCTGAATGTCCACAACCTTCATTGTAGGGTTTGTGGGTGTTTCAATCCATAGCATCTGTAGAAACGGGAATATTTACTACCCAATTTTAGTTAGAGCAGTACTTCCCAGAGCTAATTAACATATATACGGTCAGGTTTAATCGTGTGAGCAAATATTTCCTGATCCACCCTCTTTTCCACAATAATTTTGTCAGAGGTGGAGCTACTGGCAAAAAAACAAAAGAAACATTTTAAAACCTGATCACATTCTTTAAAAAAATCTGCTTTCACAACTAGGTGTACCTTTGTATTTGGTTTTAGAGCTGCTTTCAGCTCCTCTAGCTTCGTGAGGTCAACAAAAGTGACATCAAGGCCATATTCCGTAGCTATTTTTCTGAAATACTGGTTAGTTCCTGGTGGGGAAAAAGTGACAGACTCAGTATCTCTCGCAGCTAAATCTCAGATTTTTACTCTCTTTTCTATCAAGTGCAATAGTTTAATTGTATTATTTATTATTAGGAGCAGTAACTTACCTCCATAAACATCATTCATGCACAAAATTCCATCTCCAGCCTTAAAAAGATGCGTAATGGTAAAAGTTGCAGCAGATCCAGAGGCAAGAGCGAGACCTATTAGGAAAAGTGAGAGATTTAGGTTTATGGCAATGTCATTTGTAAATATAATATTCATGATTTTGTGTTGGCGATGGACTCACAGTATTGTGCACCATCCAAAGCAGCAACTGCTCTCTCAGGACAGTTTCTTGTGGGATTTCTACACCTGCTGTACTCAAAACCCTGGCAGATAAAAACATTAGAAACAAAATGCTGAATTCAAAACACTATGCATACACAAAAGGGATTTGAATTGTGCAAATAAAATATCAAATCTGAGAGTGAGCAATAAAGATAAGATGTTCATTTATATAGATATCATATTAATGGGTTAACACTGTCAAATACAGTTGGTACACTATTCAGCTCGTCCAGACTCGTAGACCAACAAACCTTAGGCTGGCATTTTGTTTTAGTAAAGAAAATAGAACCTGTTTTTACTTTTAGGCATTACTTTGTTTGTGGTGTCTTTATGAAGAGACAAACATGTGTTTCTACTGACCTGGCTGTTCTCATGACTGATGTGGTTGAGTAAATATTCAGTCAACTTGAAGCATCTTTGCTGATGTAATCTGTAACCAACCATAATAATAAGTATCCTAGATAATCTGTTGACTGGTTGAGAGGTTTGGGGCTGGGAGTCCAGTTTAAATAAGCTAAGACCATTTTAAACCAGATAGTTAAAGGATTAGTTCACTTTCAAATTAAAATTTCCTGATAATTTACTCACCCCCATGTCATCCAAGATGTTCATGTCTTTCTTTCTTCAGTCGAAAAGAAATTAAGGTTTTTGATGAAAACATTCGAGGATTTTTCTCCATATAGTGGACTTCAATGGAGCCCAAACGGCTGAAGTTAAAAATTACAGTTTCATTGCAGCTTCAAAACGTTCTACACGATCCCAGACGAGGAATAGGGGTCTTATCTAGAGAAACCATCACTCATTTTCTAAAACATTTAAAAATGTATACTTTATAAAATATAAAATGTATATTTTAACCATAAATGCTCTTCTTGAACTAGCTCTCTTCTTCTTCTCTATTTGAATTCTGGCAGTGTAGACGCTGCTAAATGTATTACTGCCCTCCACAGGTCAAAGTTTGAACTAACTGTTATATACTTGCACTAGCATATTGTACATGACAATTTAGTTCAAACTTTGACCTGTTGAGGGAAGTAATATACTTAGCAGTGTCTACACTACTGGAATTCAAATAGAGAAAAAGAAGAGAGCTAGTTCAAGATGAGCATTTATGGTTAAAACGTATAAAAAAGAAAAAAAAAAAAAGAAAATGAGCAATGGTTTCTCTAGATAAGACCCTTATTTCTCGTCTGGGATCGCTGTAAACTGTAATTTTGACCTTCAACCGTTTAGGCTCCATTGAAGTCCACTATATGGAGAAAAATCCTGGAATGTTTTCATCAAAAACCTTAATTTCTTTTCGACTGAAGAAAGAAAAACACAAACATCTTGGATGACATGGGGGTGAGTAAATTATCAGGAAATTTTAATTTGAAAGTGAACTAATCCTTTAAGTTTTTTTTCAGAGGGAGAATTAAGCATAATAATGACGTATTTGACCTCAACCTATATTGTTGTTATATGTCAAGTTTATTTTAAATCATCCGGTTTACACAAATAGCCTGGGCTTGTAATTAAGATATTTCAGCCAACAGGTTCTATTTTCTTTGCAAAAACAAAAACTTATGCCAGCCTAAAGTTTGTTGGTCTTCGAGCTGAAAATTGCCAAGCCCCTCTAAACCTGCCAGCAAACCAGCATGGAAGACCATCTAAAAGCAATAAGCCAGTTTAGACCAGGTCCGGGTCTAGGGGGGGCTAGGAGTGGCAATGCCCCCCCAAATTTCTCTTGTGCCCCTCCAACATCCCCAGGATACTAATTTTTTTTTTGTGATAGCACTCAAAATGTAAAAAATATATAAACACTAAATTAGTTTATACGCGAATTTTTCTGGCGCACCTCGCGGCGCGCATCCTTTTACAGTTCTCCCCTCAGTTTATAAACCGTACCCACAAATTCTTAAACTGTTCCCTCGGTTTAATAAATCGTGCCCACGGATTAATAAACCGTACCCACGAATTTCCAATCCGTGCGCTCAGATTTTGAAAACCGTAGGCTACCCTCGGTTTTTAAATCCGTTCCCACAAATTCATAATCCGTGCGCACGCTTTCACAATCCGTTCCCACGGTTTTGTAAAAACTGTAGCTACTCACGGCAGTGTATATTGTAGAAAACTTAGTTCAATATTGGGTAAAGTAATTGTTTATATTACTATAGTTGTTATATTATCACAGCAACTATAGAATTACCACGATAAATTAATTCAGGTACTTCACTATATATGGTTAAAAAACACTATAGTAGCTATTTACTATAAATTACTATAGAATTTTTTTCACCTGGGCCAGGTATGTGTTAACGAATCTTATTGTTTTATTGTGTATTATTCATCAAATTATATTAACTGCAGTGATTCTCTATAGCAACGGGTAGCGGAATACAATGATTTAATAAGAATTATGTGCTTCAAAATCTTGTGTTTATTTGTGATAATCTTAGCACTTTATTATTATTGCCCAATAAACCTGGCATTGTGTATTATGACTGACTTTTAATTTCTTTGTTCCTCTTTTCTTCTAAATGCATGTAGCCTAAATGTAACAATAGGCTAACAATAATAACAACAACAACTATTATTATTATTTATTGTATTTATTATTTGAATGTATTATTATTAATTATTTTTATTCATTCATTATTTTTTATTATTTATGACTATAAATGAGTGCACTTAGACAGTATGTTTATCATAAAATAATTAATGAATGCTTTATTTAAAAAAAAAAAAAAAAAAAAAAACTTTTTACAGTTTTACAAATGTTTGTGTACTATTCAGTCTCAACATGAAGACTTGTTTTGGTGGTTTTATTATACTAAGCCTTTTACCCAAAATGGACTTTAAAAGATAAAAATAACGGAAATTCTCAAATGAATTCTGAATGGAAGTTCAGGAAATTCTCCATTTTGTAAAATAAAGTAAAATAAAGTTTATTGCATCCCGCACCTAAATAGGTGGCCTGGTTGAATCTGCCGGCAAAGATTGGAGGCGGGGCCACAAATCCGGCAGTTTTTACAAAACCGTGGGAACGGATTGTGAAAGCGTGCGCACGGATTATGAATTTGTGGGAACGGATTTAAAAACCGAGGATACGGGTTTGCAAAGTCTGAGCGCACGGATTGGAAATTCGTGGGTACGGTTTATTAATCCGTGGGCATTATTTGTTAAACCGAGGGAACAGTTTAAGAATCCGTGAGCACGGTTTATAAACTGAGGGAACGGATTGCAAAACCGTCGGCACGGATTGTTTTTTTTCTCCTATGGGTGACGTGCGGGGCTCCGTACGTCTCCAAGATTACAGAAGAGTGAACAGCTCTCTCTTACTGACAACCATTTGGGTTATAGCAACAAAACCTTTCTACGCCAATCACCGTGTCCGTGTAAGTAAAAGCATGGAGTGGATTGCTGGCGATTAGGCAGGGGCGTGCTGGGCTACGTGACCAGTGCAGTTATTCACTTTTGTTATGTAATTAATTTTTTATATAATTTTATTTTTTATTCGTAGAGTGCTGTAAGTGATTCAGCAGTGTTTTTATTAACAACACGTATTTCGAATTATGATAAACGTTGGTTAAATGAATATTTAGCTCAACAATAAATAACACTTCATTGATAGCCTATGAAAACTTTAATGATAGTAAAAATATATATATATATATATATATATATATATATATATATATATATATATATATATATATAAAAAGCCCATAAAATTTGAGCTGACCTGTGTAAACTGTAGCTTTTTAACAATTTCCAATGTCTCCAAGATTCTGAAGTAGATGTCGGTCAACAAAAAGACATCAGGAAATAATATCCTGCTTCACAACTTATTCAAATAACGCTATGTATGTATTTAAAGACATGAAGCTTTACACCGATCAGACATAACATTATGACCACTGACAGGTGAAGTGTATAACACTGATTATCTCTTCATCACGGCACCTGTTAGTTGGTGGGATATATTAGGCAGCAAGTGAACATTTGTCCTCAAAGTTGATGTGTTAGAAGCAGGAAAAACGGGCAAGTGTAAAGATTAGAGTGAGTTTGACAAGGGCCAAATTGTGATGGCTAGACGACAGTGGTCAGTGGTCAGTATCTATCAAAAGTGGTACAAGGAAGGAACAGTGGTGAACCGGCAACAGGGTCATGGCTGGCCAAGGCTCATTGATGGGAAGCGAAGGCTGGCCTGTGTGGTCTGATCCAACAGACGAGCTACTGTAGCTCAAATTGCTCAAGAAGTTAATGCTGGTTCTGATAGAAAGGTGTCAGAATACACAGTGCATCGCATTTTTTTGTGTATGGGGCTGCATAGCCGCAGACCAGCCATGCTGCCCATGCTGACCCCCGTCAACCGCCGAAAGCACCAACAATGGACACATGAGCATCAGAACTGGACCACAGGGCAATGGAGGAAGGTGGCCTGGTCTGATGAATCATGTTTTCTTTTACATCACATGGATGGCCGGGTGCGTGTGCTTCACTAACCTGGGGAACACATGGCACCAGGATGAACTGGAAGAAGGCTAGCCGGCGAAGGCAGTGTGAAGCTTTGGGCAATGTTCTGCTGGGAAACCTTGTGTCCTGCCATCCATGTGGATGTTACTTTTACACGTATCACCTACCAAAGCATTGTTCCAGACCATGTACACCCTTTCATGGAAACGCTATTTCATGTTGGCTGTGGCCTCTTTCAGCAGGATAAGGTGCCCTGCCACAAAGCAAAAATGGTTCAGGAATGGTTTGAGGAGCACAACAAGTTTGAGTTGTTGACTTGGCCTTTAAATTCCCCAGATCTCAATCCAATCAAGCATCTGTGGGATGTCCGATCCATGGAGGACCCACCTCACAACTTACAGGACTGAAAGGATTTGCTGCTAATATCTTGGTATCTATCTTGGTATAGAGTTCATGCCTCGACAGGTCAGAGCTGTTTTGACAGCAAAAGGGGGACCAACACAATATTAGGAAGGTGTTCATAATGTTATGCCTGATTGGTGTATTTCCAAGCATTTATACTGTCGCTACAAACAAGATGAAGCATGGTACACCTTGGAATTTAATACATTATAGGTCCTAGTGCAATATAATTGCCTAATAAGGACTTATAGTATTGTAATGTTTATTGCATATTGAAATCAATTTCTACTAATAATCCCAGATTTCCTGCATAATTACGGATATAAGGAAATCTGTTGTGAGACTTCTTTTTTAAAAAATAATTATATAGCCTATATTTTATACATTTTATACATATATGTACAAAGGCATGTAATTTCAAGAAGACTGGAGTTTGAATTGTCATCCAATTAATTAATTGTCCTATTCATGAGTTTGTGAAAGACATCCTCGACTTAATGAGTGGAGTGGGTTTGCAATTACATCACAGCAGGAGGAGAGGATCCTATTACTGCTTTCAAAGGGAGGCTTTTCTTATCAGATGGAGCTTTGCTTTTTGCTGCACTGTGTGTTTTGGTCATGCAGTTATCAGGATGTCAACATTTTTTTTTTCTCTCTGACTGATTTATCTGAAAGTTAGTGTCAGCTTGTACATGCATGGGCAGACAGTAGACCAGTGCATGTCTGAGGGCCTATAAGAGGGTCCATAATCCCAACTAAGTTAAGAGTATCCTAACTAATTGAAGGAAATAAGAAATTTAAAAACTAGCTAAATAAAAGAAATCAGACTCGAATTGAATTATTAGCATACTTTGTGATGCAGAAATTTGTCATATATTTCTTATTGATAATTCTGTAACACAGTCCTATAGAAAAGAAAATGTCTTGTTTTTGCTTCTTAAAAGTGTATAATTTATCAAAATGACAAAATACATCCTCATGCCTGAAACTCAAAGAGTGTTATAACACTATGATAAAGTTCAGCTTTTAGTGTACAGGAGAGTGGTCCGTCTCTGTGCACTGATGCATTTGACAATACACAAAGGAAAATAAAGTAATTCAGCATTGTGTTCCGCTGAATCACAAGTAATCTTCATTCTAGTGTGCATCAGAGTAACACTGTAGGAGTGAATCTTGTTCCTGTCAGAACTGAATGTTACCTTGATGTACCTTCTGTCTCTGACTCAACAGATGCTTCTGTACCCTGTGATGCATGCGACTGATTTCACTCATTACAGAGCTGAACCTGCTGGAGAGCCAAAATTATTTTATTATTTGAACAGACATAATTGAGGAAATAAAAGGATATGTTATCACTTCAGCAGTTACACTTCCCATCTTTTCATTGCATACTCTGTATATGGTTTCATAATACATCCAATTTAATTTGGTAGAAATAACGCAGATTATGCATCCCATATATTTACAATGACCGAGCAGCAGTGGAATCATTTCTACTTTGCAAAGATAACAACCAAAACAATTACCTTGATTGTCTTTCTGAAAGATTGATACATGATATGAGTCTATTATGTGCAGTGGCACCAACACAAATGAAAGAAAAACTGATGACGAGAGGTTCCATGAACACAACAGGACCTTATTGATTGTGAAGCTCTGAGCTGTTTTTGTTTTCTGCTTTTGTCCATTGGAAATATAGTTTAGCATGATTTGGCAGACATGCTCTTGATATGATACACTATATGATTTGAGTTCTAGAAGTTTAATACAAGTAGAAAAGATTAGCATTAACATTGACAAGACGAAAACAGCACTCAAGAACAAAAAACGACACTCAAGCACCTGGTTTGTATGGTTACCAATGGCTTTGGGCAATGTCCAAGATAAAAACAGCATATTTAAGAGGTTATTAGAATGAACAAAGCTGCACTGCATAATAGATTACAAAGAGAGGATCATGGGAAAAAGAAAAAATACTCATACGGTGTGTGTAAATAACCAACAACAAACATTCACAAATCATACCTTTTGTCCTACATAACCATAATTACAATCATTTACTATTTAAACATTTTTAAGATGTCTAATCTCTAAATCCAACTGCTTTCTTAAACCAAATGGATGGCTCAAAGTTTAACAGAGTCATTTTCCACTTGATCTATCTGGCCGCATATGAACTGGCACATCTTCACAAAGACATGAGGGATGAAATGTGTCATCATCCAGTAATTACACCTATAAAATTTTTAATGTGATGCATACTGACCAAAGTCACTTTTCATTATTTTGTACATTTTGTACCTGCGCCTATGAATGGGAAGAGACTGTTATTACCCATTTTAGTGAAAAAGTATTTAAAGAAACTTTAAATCAAAGTATGAAAGCAAAATAAATCTCTGAGAATGAAATGGCTATTCATTATCACAACATTTAGTCTGTCCTGTAATAGCATGACTCATAGTTCATAGCCATCATTTTATTAAATTGTTCAAAGGTAAGCTTTTAAGCCTATGTGATGGTTAGGTTAGAATTGAAATTTCAGTTTCCACTTTTTATACAGGTACATAGCTTTTATAAAGCATTTGAATGTTTACCAGCCTGTGGCACAACACAGCATATAGGAAAACCAAATAATGTGCAGTATTTTATCATTGTTCTGAGAACTGAAATAGCAAGAAATCTTTTCTTCCTTATTGTGAAAAGGACAGTTTAACTGCTCAGGCAAACATTGGACTCATAAACAACTATCACCAAACATAAAAACAGTTGATGATCATCCAAATAGCAACACATTAAGAATCAAGTGGTTCATTCAGTTATTATTTTATCTTGTGGGCTATATGTAAACATCTTTTCAGGAGAGTACTAAATAACAACTAAATGTAATTTTTATGATCCTTATGATCAACTTAGGACCACGATGATTGTTACTAGCATAGTAGCTAACAGTGGCAGCTAACATTGGTCTGTTCCATTTAGACTAACATAATTATGAAATTACATATATTCATGAAACTGTGCTCTGAAAAGAAAATAATTACATGCTAATTGTAAAATCTCTGGTCAGGAGAAGAATTAGGAGGATTCAATGCCACACCACCACCAAATATTAGCATTTTATGTTAATGGCAAAAACCTGCAAAATCATGGCATTGTCTATGATCAGCCATCATTGTTGTGATAGGTGGGTGCGAATCAAACAATATCTTCTTTTTTTAGATATGTGAAAATTGGAAAGCAGAGCATGAAAGGAGCCTAGATCAAACATGAATGTTGATGAAGGAAAAGAACATTAGGTCACACAAGAGGTGCAACCTCAGCTTTGCTCATGTTTTTGAACATTAAATATTAAACTATATGAACATTGAAAACAGTATTTATATACAAGCATTATAGAATGAACTTTACACCCATGACCATTTAAGAGATTAGGGATCACATTTTGCATGCACTATGTATAGCTTAAATGGAAATGTCAGAGGTTCCTATACTCGAGATATATGTACAGTAATATGTAGAGTTAATAGCTCTGAGCACAACCTGCGTCACAGAATACCTGAGTTAATGGTGTTGTGCTTCCTGTGCTAAATGGCCATCCTTAGAGTCAGTAAATAACATAATTGAGGTGCTTTTCATTACAGAATATACCTTGTGGAAAGATTGTGGAAAACAGGCAGTGAAATATAGTGACAAACAAAAAGTTATCGATATGCTTTCTGACAGTTTTATGCCTTGACTTGACTCCCATTGAATGTCATTTATCAGTAAAACTGTGTATATAAAAAGGCTAAATTTCCTGTCAAGAAATTAGAAATATTTGCCATCCTGATATAAATATTTTTCACTTAAAATTCTCTATTATTCAGTTTCATTCAGTATTCCCTAAAAATCTTACATTGCAAATTAAGAGACAGCGAATTAGCCTTGTCAGGACTAGTAATGTAATCATCACATCATGTCCACTGCAGAAATATATTTATGCCTGTTAAATACTGTAGAGAAATAATTACTTCTCAGTTCAAGCTGTCCTTGTAGCATATTATTGATGGTGTTGTTAGATCGGCTCATTAGATAAGTCTTTTACTATTTATCTTCCAATTACATGTGTGGTGCTTGTTGACTTCAAAGCGATTTCTTATGGTGTACCACCATCAAAGATGTTCAGGAAGAAGACAAAACAGAGAGGGAGAGACTACAAATGGCTTTTAATGGGTCTGGCAGCACAGACAAAGATCAGATGTGATCCTTCAGAATCAAAAACACTAAAGCATCTAGCCAATATCTAGTATTTAAAATACAAAACTGATCAGTGAAAGGTGATTTGAAACATTATGAGGTGGCTTTGCATCTTTGATGCAGAAAATAACGACTGATAGTGCACTTGTGCATTACGTGAGAACACAGAGGGCGTCTATTTTTTTGTAATTCTTGATTAACTTGAATCACTCACTTTAACAGTCTATATAAATAAGACACAAATCTTCACTTGCATCACATCAGATTTCCCTTGAAGTCCTGGAGTTTACCTGTATTAAAACTTTAATAGTGGAGTCTGTTTTGTTTAGCCCCACTATCTCATAAATCAATTACCAAAAATAGAAACACAAAAGCAGCAAATCTCCTGTTCTTTGAATGAAAAGATGAGTTTCTTGAGGTTATTTTGTTCCCTGACAAATACAAATTTATTTTGTTCAAGCACAACAGTCTTATACCAAGTAATTTATAAATGCGCCACAAAAAAAGTGTCCTTTTCTCATCCACATGTGGCATCACTGCTGTTCCTGATCGATCTTGACCAGCCTCTTACTTTTGTGAATGCTGTTTAAAAAAAACAAACAAAAAAAACAGGTTGTATGACATTAGATTAATTGATATTGAACAGAAAATGATCTTGGTTTTAACATGACAATTAAATTAGTATTTGGTTTAATAAGATTTATTTGTATTAATAATGTTTCTATGTATTTAAATAAAATATATGAAAAAAAAACATTAATATTGTGAAACTATAATAAAATATAGTAAAATTATAGTACTATAATTAAATGTATTTAACAATTTAAAATAACTGTTTTTTTATTTTAATGAATAAATGAATTTTCAGTAGCCATTACTCCAGTCTTCTGTATCACATGATCCTTCAGAAATCATTTTATTATGATTTTGGTGTTGACACCATATTTTAGGGAATAAAATCAATTTACATGAGGATGCACCATTAAACACATGAAAGCACCTGAAAATGAGGCTCTACCAATAGAAATGCACACGATTACGTATAATGCCTTTAGCATGGTGATAATAACATCGGTTATCCTATACACATAATGCACTAGCCATCTGTAGATCTATATTTGGGACCAGTGAGGCTGAAAGTGTTTGTTTGGACTGTTTTTTTACACACAAAATGGGCCTAGCCAAAAATTTAGCTTTTAAATGGTACACATTTTACAATTTTAACCACAAATCAATGGTCAGAAAATTAGCAAAAATTGCACAAATACTATAGATAAAGTAATTTAGTATGGGATAGCCTTCCCTTTGTTTTCTTTACATGTTTAATCTATGTGGGTAAACTTGCAGACAGCTTTTTGTTGTTCCGCTAAATGTTAATTACTTCAAACAGTTCATGAGCAATTGAAAAATGTCTCTCAGTTAGCGTCTTTGCAATATGAGCAAGAGTATTTTCTTGTTGAAATATAACATCTGATCATTCCCCTTTAGATAAGCACTTATCAATTGTGGGAAGCAAGCCATTCTGGAATATTCTCCTGTGCTCCAAAGCATTAAATGTGTTTTTACAGTGAAGCAGCTCACCAATACCAGCATCTAAAAAGGCTGCCCACATTATGACACATTGTTCTCCACGCTACACTGTGGTAGAGATGCATTGCATTCATTATTGTATTTCGCACCAGATCTTCAAAGACACCACTATGGTGCATCTCCATGCAATTTGTTTTATCGTGATTCATCACTCCACACAAATCTGCAGAACCACTCTGAATCACTCTTCCCATATTCTGCCAAAAACTTAATTGTCTTTGTTTTTCTGAGACAGCAATGGCATTTAAAGGGAGTACATTTGCTTAATTCTTGCTAATTAACCAGTAATTTGTGGTTAGTAAGTGGTTAGTGTGGTTAGTAACATTTAGCCAATTTGTCCCATTTGTGTATATATATATATATATATATATATATATATATATAGATATATAGATATATATATATATATATATATATATATATATATATATATATATATTATACACATATACATACACACACACACACTTGTTAGCCCAAAAAAATAAAGTAAAATAAAATATTGGGACAAATTGGCTAAACGCTAAGCTTACTAACCACAAATTACTGGTATATACATACATATATACATACACACATATATATATTATATATATATATATACATACACACATATACATTATATATATATATATATATATATATATATATATATATATATAAAATATTCTTTAATGAATAGAAATTTCAAAAGAACAGTATTTACCATTTCTTTCCATGCTGAATAAAAGTATTAATTTCTTTAAAAATGATGTGTTGTGAAACACTCACTGCAGCAGCGAGGGCTTGGTCTAGGTCTGCAATAATATCCTCCTCATCCTCCAGGCCCACTGACAGACGAATGAGTGTATCACTGATGCCCAGTTCTTTCCTCTCATTCTCAGGTACTGAAGCATGAGTCATAATCGCTCTGGAAAAGAAAAGTGTAGTATCATTAATCTGTCACAATGATGTTTCAAAGCCATCTGGTGATTAACATGAACTCTGTTTTTATATTTAAAGCTGACTACAGAGTAGCCTAAAGAAATGTTCCATTAGCTCCTGCTGAATAATATTCTACAATGACACAAACTGTTCAGACAACAAAAGCACAATTTTCTTTTAGTACAACATTAAAGTGCCCCCTTGTGGCCATCGAAAATAAGCCCACTTAAACGATTTTTTTGGGTTTACACATTTGTTACAACCAAGCATACTTGGTATATGCGTTTCATAAACAAACAAACAAAAATTTTCCCTATATGCACTGGTTTTAAATTAAATCATTTCCCTCAGTCAGTGAATTTGGCTAGTAGTGTGCTCAGTACTTACGGGTGCTCTGCTAGACTTTCATAACCACCAAGACTTTCAGCAAGTGCAAACAACTGAAATGCAAAAAACAACAAAGTTTTATAATAAAAACAATAAAAATTTTCTATTTCTATTATATATATATATATATATATATATATATATATATATATATATATATATATATATATATATATATATATATATAAAGCTTCAAAGCACCTTCAGACTGCTGAGGAAAGTTGAGGCGTGCTCCAGTTTTCCTTTAATGTAGAAAGTAATCATCCCAGGACAGCCTGTGCACTGTCTCTTTGTCAGCTCATACTGAGGGTGAGATGGAAGACCTGAAGGAAAAAATAAAATAAAATAAAATAAAAAGATGATCAAGAGTCAATCATCTGATTTTGAACAATACAGTTCAATGTTGCCCGCAGGCAATGTTCCCTCTAAACTGTGCGCGTGCGGCCGCGCAGAAAACAATAATTTTTAATTTAATTTTAAGAGAACAGACATGAAAATGATTGTAGTAGGTTAAATGAGAAATAATTGCAGTGCTCTGGACAACCGCTATAGAGTTATTGTCGCTATAGAGTTGGAACCGGTGAATGCGGTTTACAGGTTTCATAGAAAGAGAACGATTGAGCGCGTGTGAGCTGGCTGGCCCTGAGCCAAATCAGTCGCGGTAAGAATACTGTCATGTCTGCGGAATAAATACCTCAATACGAGAGGCAACGCGAAACGAAAAGAAATGTGAAATAAAACGTCATGTTTTAATGAAAAGTGATGGAAATAACGAATAATGGGCACAGAATGTTAACAAAACTCAGACATTTACAATCACTCTCCCACCACAGGTGTAGCTTGCAAACTCAATATACATCAGTGATATACCTCAGTTTAAATAGATTTTTGTGTGTGGTGGTGGTGTGGGTTTCAGGGATGTTTAGATAACTATAAAACAGTTAACGTTCACTTTTCTTAAAAATATTTAGCTATCAGATCTGTTTAAATGCTTCAGTTTGTTTTCACTATATATTAAAACAAATGGAAGCATTTAAACTGATATAATACTGTATATCAGTTTAAATACTTAAATATTATATTTTATTTTATTATATTATAATGTAAGCCTAATAAAAAAATTGATCTCACAAGGGGATTGTTTAGGGCTCCTTGCCACAAAAAAAATCTTAAAATCCTGGTATATAAAATCTGGGAAAATCATAAGCAATAAACATGTAATTTTAATGGTTTAACACCGTCTGTTGCTAATAATTGACTATACAAAAACACATTATGGTTGTCCAAACCATTTTAACTGCTCATATTATATTATTATAAAGAATTGAACTGTCCTGCAGGAGGACAGAAATTATGAATTTCTTGGTAAAAACTGGTACAGTTAATACAGCAATGTGAAAAAATCTCAAGTAACCTAAAATGTGCATAATTTAGTGACTGAACTGCTTGTTTTCAAACATATTTTATAAATCAATAAGTTACATCAAGGGTCAAATAAAATAGAAACGGCACATTAAAGTTAAATGTTACAGTTGCATGATAAAACCATTTTTTTGCGTGCGTTTACATTGATTGTACAGGTCTGATATAAAGTATGTTTTTGCTCAGGTGGCCAAAATGTGTGCTCAACAGAGAAAAGTTTTGCTCAGCGAGAAAAAAATTAGAGGGAACATTGCCCGCAGGTGGTATAAAACCAATGAATTACCAACATACAGTCAAACCAAAAACTATTCAGACATTTTTTATATTTTTATATATTTTTACTAGTGGGTGCAGGACACTATAGTTCATTTATGTAAGTGAGGATAGCAAAATAAAGTAAACTGTGACTTATTATACCCAAACATTCTTCATACAGTGAACTACCAATAAAATTGTTAAAAAATTTGGAACCAAAAATTATTCAGACACTTTGACATGACCATGTTTTGATCAAGAGTTATCTGACATAATTAAGATTATTTTTTTCTGACACAGTTTAAAGGAACACTTTTTTTGAAAATAGTCTCATTTTCCAACTCCCCTAGAGTTAAACAGTTCAGTTTTACCGTTTTCTAATCCATTCAGCCGATCTCCGGGTCTGGCGGTACCACTTTTAGCATAGCTTAGCATAATTCATTGAATCTGATGAGACCAATAGCATCTTGCTCAAAAATAACCAAAGAGTTTCAATATTTTTCCTATTTAAAACTTGACTAATAATAAATTTTGGTTTGACTATATGTCAAATTCACCCAAAATACACTTCTATGTAATGTGACAATAAAAACAGACACCTGGGAAGATGACCCTGTCCACTCTTGGGTCGGCCTCTAGAAACTGTGCCGCAGCCAGTGCATTCTTGAAGTGCTGCTTCATTCTCAGGTGCAGTGTCTTCAGACCCCGGTTGCACATATAACAGTCAAATGGAGAGGGAACGGCACCAAGTGCTGAATTAAAGATAGAGGAAGAGAGAGATAACAATAAACCTTTTTCTTACTTTTACGGACTCAAGCTGTGTTACAGTCAGGCAATGAAAAGAAAATTAACATTTTACAAAATTGCTTAGCAATAAGACTACAGGTTATAACAAAAGGGAAATATCACCGGCAGATATTAAAACAGGATATTACTTTCACCTGAAGACAAGTAACTTTCTTTTGAAGTGAATGAAAGGCATTTTTCTTGCCCCTTACAAAAGACCCCCAATAGGGTTGATAAAAGAACTTCATTCTTGCTAGAATTCCTTGTTCGCAGAGTTATATTTGAAGATTCCACCCGGTGCCTCTCTCTAGCATGTTAAAACACAACTTCTGTATATCTATTTACACTATAACATTGAACTGAACCTTTAACACTCTTTGGTGATAAGCTCAGTGGCCTTGAGATTACATAATTAAAACAAAACGCTGATAGTACAACAGCAATCAGGTTTAGCACTTCATAAACAAAAGTTTTTTTGTGCACATTATGGTTTCCTCAAAGATTCCTGTCCAAATAAAAAATTATTGTACCAAATGAGTATGCACCACTCATCTATTACAAAAGTGCATTGGGCCTATATTTATTTTTTATACATTGCAAGCCATTTGTTCTCTATTGTTAGTACGGTCCAGTAATTTGGCTTTATTTCAAAGGCTAATATACTTCTTTTATTAAATAACATGCTATAAACTGCTTGTGAAATGCACTTCACTACAGCCCTTTTGATCTTGGGTCACAAAGTCATGCCATAAAGAGAAGAGCCGTTTGCTGAAAATAAGGATGTAATCAGACAGATTATCACCATGCAATCAAAATTGACAAATCTTAGTTTTTTTTTTTATGAAATATTGCAGTATTTATTATAAATTATTTATTCATCCAAATAATTATTTTAATAAAAAATGAATGTGTCCTCGTAATCTTTTAGCAAAATAACTTCCCCCTCCCTCTTGCAATCTCTGACTTTTCTGATGATGTGTTTATTGGCGTGAGGGCGGGACAACCTGTCACTCACATGAGATCACAGCAGCAACAAACCACAACCATCCAAAAATCCAGGCAATTCTCGTTGGACAAAATAAAGTCCCACCATACATTTTTTCTTCTTCAAGAAGCCGTTTCACTCAAATATACGTCACAAGAGTGAAGAAAAGACCGTCACAACTTTTGGTAGCCTTACCATTTTGCAAAAACTTCAGCCGTTCATAGAGGTCCTCACGGTTGAGAGACATCAAGCCCATGACAACATCACTGTGTCCTGGAATTATATTGATAATTTTAACTTGGCTCAACCATGTTTTCAATTATAAAAATTATAATTTTAAGTTGTATTTACCATTCATGTATTTTGTTGCAGAGTACATGCAGATGTCTGCTCCAAGAGCAAGGGGGCGCTATTCCAGGGATGAGAAAAATGGTGAAATATTTAAATGAACTGTAGAAGGAAACTCTATCCTTACACTGGAGAATTGTACAAAGCTTAATAAAAATGATTTTTTTACATAGTTAACTCATTTTTTAATTGTCTTTCATGTCCTTAGTAAGTCATTAAAAGAACACCAGCTGAGAAAAATAAATGTGTATACCTGGAAATAGGCTGACATGAAAGTGTTGTCCACAACAACAATTGTGTCCGTATTGTGCTCATGGACAATATCTGCACAGCCCTGAATGTCCACAACCTTCATAGTAGGGTTTGTGGGCGTTTCAATCCATACCATCTGTAGAAACGGGAATATTTATTACCCTATTTTATTTCTATGGGAATAGTACTTCCCATTAACATGCTGTCAGGTTTAATTGTGTAACCAAATATTTCTCCATCCACCCTCTTTCACACAGTAATTTTGTCAGAGGCGGAGCTATATACTGCCAAGGGGGAAAAAAAGGAAGATTTCGAAACTTGATCACATTCTTAAAAACAAAATCTGCTTTCTCTGCCAGATGTACCTTTGTATTTGGTTTTAGAGCTGCTTTCAGCTCCTCTAGCTTCGTGAGGTCAGCAAAGGAGACATCAAGGCCAACTTCTGCAGCTATTTTCCTGAAATATCGGTTAGTTCCTGGTGGGAGGGGACATGTGACACACTCAGTATCTCTCCCAGCTCAATCTCTGCTTTTTACTCTTCTTTCTATCAAGTGCAATAGTTTAGCAGTAACTTACCTCCATAAACATCATTCATGCACAAAATTCCATCTCCAGCCTTAAAAAGATGTGTAATGGTCAAAGTTGCAGCCAATCCAGAGGCAAGAGCGAGACCTATTAGGAAAGTCAGACCTTTAGGTTTATGGCAGTGTCATTTGTAAATATTATATTCATGATTTTGTGTTGGTCGATGGACTCACAGTATTGTGCACCATCCAAAGCAGCAACTGCTCTCTCAAGACAGTTTCTTGTGGGATTTCCACTCCTGCTGTACTCAAAACCCTGGTGGATAAAATCAAAATAGTAAGCAAACACAAGTTTGAATTGTGCAAATAAAGTGTCAAATCTGAGAGTGAGCAATAAATAAACCCTGTAAATTCATAGAAAAGTTAAAAATGTGAAAAGCAGCCTCCAGTTGATATTGTTATTTTTATGTTGTAACTTCTTACAAAGAGAAACAGCTCACAAGCAAACATGTGCTTTACTCTAACCACCTGGCTGTTCACATGACTCATGTGGTGGTTGAGTAAATACTCAGTCAACTTGCAGCATCTTTTGCTGATGTAATCTGTAACCACCCTTATGAATAAGTATCCTTTATTATCTATTGACTGGCTCTAGAGGGGTTGGGACTAGGATACCAGTTTAAATCATCTAAGAGTATCTTAAACCAGCAAATTAAACTTTTTTAAGCTTAATGACCTCAAGCTGTGGTGTTGTTTAAGTTTCAAGTTCACTTTTTAACGTATCAAGAGTTAACATAAATAGCCCTTGCTTGTGGTTAGGATCTTCCATCAATGTAAAGGCGAGCTGAAAAGCCTTTCCAAAAACCAGTCAGCAAACCAGCCTAGAGATAATCTAAAACCAGTAAGCCGGTCCCAGTAAGGCTGGTTTTTCAGCATGATGTGAGAAACTTTGTGCTTAGTCATTGTGACAAATACACTTACTTTTATTTAATTATTATCAACCTGAAGATTTATGTAGTTACCCATGGTATATTATGTTATATTTTTAAATAAATGTATAATTAAAAAAAAAAAAATCATACTTTTCTTTCACACTAAAAGTCCTGCCATTGTAAATGTCACACCAAACCCGATTGAAACAGTCGCGTGCTCACACGCATCGATTGCGTTCATAACAACATCACAATATCCATAATCAAATATCAGACTAATACAAAACGTCACTTAATATATTCTTAATATCAAACCGTTACAACTTACCGCGTGTTTTCCCGGTCCATGCTGTTTAAAGGTGGTAGACAATGAAATAGGAGGCACTACGGCCATAGAGTTCCACTGCTCCGGCTCTGAACCAACATGAATCGCATCTGTGGCGAACGATTTAAAGACCGGCTGGAAGCCTGCTGAGCTGTCGTTCTGCGTTTGTGAAGCCATGCGTACTCCGGATATGGCTGACGATGAGATACCGGGTCCCTGAGATCACAGAGTGAACAGCTCTCTCTTACCTACTGTAAATGGTTTACAGTAAACGGAAGGGTTGTAGCAACAAAACCTTTCTACGCCAATCACTACATGTATAGTGTAGGACATAGAGGGGATTGGCGATTACGCAGGGGCGTGCTGGGTCACGTGATCAGTGTTAGCGTTCAGCGCAATGATAGTGATCTGATGATGCAACATTTACATCTCAAAAAATTATCTATCTATCTATCTATCTATCTATCTATCTATCTATCTATCTATCTATCTATCTATCTATCTATCTATCTATCTATCTATCTATCTATCTATCTGAGCCTTTGACAGCTTTTGAGAACATTTAACAACACTATAAAATTTGTTCTGACAGTGTTTATGGGTTCAAACATTTTGTGAAACTGCGAGGTAATATGAAAAAGAAAATGTACTAATTATTTTAACTTTGAAATGTATTAATTAATGTACTTATTTAGGCCTACTTACTTGCTTGATTACATATAGCCTATGGCAAGTGAATTTCTTACACTTTTTGAAATCACTAGGAAGTTCCATTCATTTGATTACTATTTAGCCTATATAGTCAGAGGACACTAGACAGGTCTATGCAGGAAGTTTGGCATGTCACTTTGGTTTTGGGCACAGCCCAAAAGTATGACATAACAACAACTTTAAGTGACAGCAGTTTTATAGCAGTTTGATGGTAGTTCACTGTAGGGCTCCTTGAAGGTCCGCTTTTGACAAAAATCACATGATTATCTTTAAGCGATGACAGAGACCTGGTTTGGTGCTTTGCTGCTTAGCGTGACAAGTGTTACATCAGTACAAGGTGAGTCCTGTGGGTGTGTTTGAATAGTTCCAGCTAAATCGACTCTGTTAATTCTGTCTTGATACATTAGTTATATTGTTTACACTGTAGGCTATAGGGTTAGTTTAGAGTCAAGAATTACATTTTAACTCATATCTACTATCTAGCTGATGAATGCATAGTGGGAGTGATTGGGGAGAGTGTCCTCCTCCCCTGTGTTTATAGTGGGGTAAAAAATTTGACCTCCTTCCGCATCTCATCTGAATGGAGAAGAGGAATGGAAACAGTGCATACTGCAGTCTGGATAGAGGGACAAGTGGACAATCAAAATGTATCCAGCAGGATTACAGTGTCATCTTTAGCCCCCAAAACTGGAGATTTCTCCATGGAGTTAAATCATATACATTTATCTGATACACATAATTACAGTTTTCATCTTAAGCTTCATGGTGAAAAAAGTTACTCTCTTTGCACTGTCTGTCTCACCGTCGCAGGTAAAGATAAAATATTTAATGCAAATATTGACTTTTAATTTTGATCTTGGTTTCAAGCATTCAACCTATTTATCTGCAGGTCATTTCAGCCATCCTACTTTATTGAGAGAGAATGGAGTGGATGGTGGCAAATCCAGATTGTTTTGCAACTCTAGAGGAGGATTTCCTGCTCCATCCATCTACTGGCTTGTCAACCACACACAGCGTCCTCCAGAAACATTAGTCACAACTTTTATAAATACTCTACCACAGTCTAAACTCTACAACATCACAAGTATCCTATCCATCAACATATCAGCAGACACAGCTGTAACCTGTGTCATAGAAAACGACCTGCTGAATGAAACTTTAACAGCAACGAGCTGTAAGTACCTTGTCAGTTTCCGTAACGGTGGTGGGCTTTTTTTGCATACACCAGATAATATGTAAAACAAGTGGATGTCTTGCAACGTGAACAATACGGTAGTCAGCCTGAGATGTACAATAAACACAACCATACACCAATTAAAAATATGATTACTATATGAGTTTTATGTGTGATCAGTTGGCGTTCAGTCAAATACATCAGTGGTACGGCTGTCAGAGCACATGTGGGCATTCAGTGCTGCTCTCTGTGTGGTTGTATTCGTGCTGGTGGCTGTGTCTCTGGGTTTCCAGAAGAAATGGGACAGAGATAGAAAAAGAAAGAAACACAGCTGTGGAGGTACCAAATACCTATTTATGTGATTGTCTAACTATGAGGATTTGTTATATGACAGTCATTTCTTTGTGTTGCAGATGATTCATCTAGCGAGGGCACTGGCATGATTGTGTTCGATTTGGAGCAATGGGCTTCACTTCCAGAGACAGATGTGTAACATGGTTTGGAAAGGCATTCTAGGTTGATACCATTAACTTACATAATGCTTATTCACACTGGAAATGATTCAGTTTTATTTCATACTCTGATTCAGGGGATGAATCAGCTTGAGATGGTACGAACTTCATTCAAGGCCATTGGTTTATGCTTTTCTTTCACTGAATATCCTTTTTTCCATACAAACAGCTAAACAAACGACCTTCAAATGAGTACAATAGAATAAAACATGTAAAGCTATATGAATTTATCTGTATTCAATATACAGCTCAAACACTTTTTTCTGATTAAGTATCATGATATGCATACGTTCTTGCTGTACCTTTTTAAGATATTTGGATAAAACATTCCATTTTCAGATTATTACAAATATCAAATATATTGTTGGGAAAGGGCTCAAAACAACTTTCATAACTTTACCTGTTTTTCCTGAAGTGGTTAGACAGGCTTGAGCAGAAATGCATATGAGTTACTGTATTAGTCAAATGTTCCACTGTCATGTTATTCTCGCTGTTATCTGTTATGGGGTGCTGTTGTTACTAAATAAAATTTAAATATTTAGCAGTGCTGAATGTGGCAGTAGGACCATTTTAGAACCACATTTTCATATATAAAAGGTATATGCCTTGTAATCACTGTGTAATATTTTAACAATTGTATTAAAGTCAATGTAAATGGACAGTATTGTATTGGAAATGGAATTTTAATTGTTTATAACAGAACTAATAACAAAGTACAAACTGATGTACTTGTTCTTGTCAATAATTAAAATGTTTGTAACCCACATTCATTATTTTAGTTACCCCGACAATGACTTATAAAAGCACAAGAACATGAGTGAAGGTACATATTGGGCATTTTAGCTTTTTAACTATTTCAACATGCTGAATGGATGGTGTTACAGTTTGGTTATTCCCCTGGTTTCACAGACAAGGCTTAAGCTAGTCCTAGACTAAAATGCATGTTTGAGCTGTTTTAACTGAAAGCAACTTGTACTGACATATCTTAAAAATATGTCACTGCCATTGTTTTGTCTCAAGATGCACACAAGTAATGTTTTTTCTAGGGTATGTTTATAAAAGCTACTTAAATACCCTAATTGAAATAAGGCTTAATCCTGGCTTAGCCTAAGCCCTGTCTGTGAAACCGGCTCATTGTGTTTATCTTGTTTGAGGTTACATGAACATGGATCTCTTCTGCCATTGTTCATTTATATGTACAATAAGTCATTGTACTGAGAAAATACATTAAATCAAGAAAAGATGACCACGTCATATTGGGAAATGAAAAGCTTTTTGTAAATAACAGTTTTAAATAACCCATAAATCCCTTACTTTAAATTATCTAAATGCAACAGTTATCAAACACACCTATGTCAGCAATTATACAAAAGCCTCCTCTGACCCAGCTTTTGTCAACTTCACCCCTGCATGAAAAGAGGGCACAGTTACCATGTCAACCCATACAACATTGCACATAACTGGTCACTGAGCCAGAAAACACATCTTTGGAAAAGAAAAGAAAAAAAAAAAGCTCCCCTTCCAATCTTTTGACACCAAGTTTCTAATTTTTATGGATTAAACTATATTTAAGCACTAGAATTCTGGAATTGTTTACCTTTCCAATCCTGGAGCAATATTTGTAATCAATTATTTTATTACTGAATGCTCCTTACAGTGTGACTTATGTTATACTGCACAGAACATAAACTAGCCTTGTAACAATTAATTTACTCCAATAGTCGGTAAAAAACAAAACAAAAAAAAAAACAAGATGAAACTTATGTAAAGTAAATATTTCCAAATAATATTTTAATCAGTTATTTTAGCTTTAATTACGGAAGAGGATTAGGGCCAAGCAATAATAAAAAAATAAAACCATCTCGAGATTAAAGTTGTTAAATTACAAGAAAAAACTCGTTAAATTTCAAGAAAAAAGTCGAGATAAAATGTTGAGAATAAATTATGAATTTGTTCTCATAATTTAACGACTTTTTTCTCATAATTTAACGACTTTTTTATCGTAATTTAATGAGTTTATTCTCAACATTTTATTTAGACTTTTTTCTCGAAATTTAACAACTTTAATCTCAAGATGGTTTTAATTTTTTTATTATTGCTTGGCCCTAATCCTCTTCCTCTTGCCAATATAAAAGGAAATTATTTTTAATTAAAAATCACTTATCTTAATAATATAATGCTTAATATTCAGCATTTTACCTGTCCAGGGATAATGGCACAATGTTTTATTCACAATATTAAGATGTTAAAAAAAATTTTTATTCCAAATATTATTTTTTATTGTAAGAGCATCAGCAAGAGTGCAAATTACGAGGCACTTGTTGTTCACAATAATTAAAACATCTTTGTTGTGCGATTCCCCACATTCTACAGATACTAACACCTGACAAAATGCTGACTAAGTCTGCCATGATTCAAGACTTAATGTCCACTGCAGTGCTTCGTCTGTGTGAGTGTTCAGCCCTCCTGAGCACTGTTAACACTGTATAGATCATTCCGTCGCTGTGTAGTGATTGGGATCTGCTGACGCACATCAGCCAAATACTGCAGGTCTGAAAGCAGAAGAGGAAGAATATGATTGCATTATGTTCAACTGGCCCTATATAGCTCACAATTTAAAGGGTTAGTTCAGCCTAAAATTAAAATTCTGTCATTAAGTACTCACCCTTATGTCGTTTCAAACCTTTGTTCATCTTCAGAACACAAATTAAGATATTTGATGAAATCCTAGTTTGTTTTTTTAAATCTCCCATAGAAAGCAACGAAATTACCACATTCAAGGTCCAGAAAAGAAGACCGTTAAAATAGTCAACGTGACTACAGTGCTTCAACCTTAATGCTATGAAGCAACGAGAATACTTTTTGTGCACAAAAACAAAACAAAAATAACTAATTTATTCAACAATTTCCTCTCTACCCTTTCATTCTCCAATGCAGTTTACATTGAAGACACATTGCTGGCATTCGGAAGTAAACACGGAAGCATTCACTGCATCAACTGCGTAGGAGACTGACAGGGTAGAGAAGAAATTGTTGAATAAAGTCATTATTTTTGTTTCTCAGAATCATATTTTTGTTTGTCATTATTTTTGCACACAAAAAGTATTCTTGTCGCTTCATAACATTAAGGTTGAACCACTTTAGTCAAGTTGACTATTTTAATTATGTCTTTATTACCTTTCTGGGCCTTGAATTTTGTTGCTTTCTATGGGAGATTAAAAAAAACCTTGTATTTCATCAAAAAATATCTTAATTTGTGTTCTGAAGATGAATGAAGGTTTTATGGGTTTGGAACGGCATGGGGGCGGTACTTGTGAACCAACCCTTTAAATAAATGTAAAACACTGAAACTCACCTATGTCCGCATATACAACAGATTCCTCTGACCCAGCTTTGGTAATTACATCCCCCCTGTAAGGAAAGAAGGCACAGGTACCATAGTAATCTATACTAACTTATGCATAACCTGTAGCAAATAAGTTATAAAGCACTTACCAAGGGTTAACTACAGAGCTGTGACCCCAGGCCACATAGCTGGCGGTCTCATCTCTTGCTGGTGAAGCAGCGGCCACATATACCTGATTATCTACTGCCCTGTGAAAAGGACACAAACTGTCTTACAGGGGAATGGGGAACTGAATAGTTCAGTAACTCTGGGTGGTCTGGGATACTGACCTCCCCCTCTGCAGAAGCTCCCAGTGAGCTGGTCCTGTGGTCATATTGAAGGCGCCAGGATATACCAAAAGCTGGCAACCTACATAGACAGAGGTATGGGGAAATCACTTCCAGCATACCTAAATTATATTTCATCCAAATTGTTTAAATTGGCCATTTTAAGAATTAACTCTCACCTTTCTTGGCATAGATCTGTGCAAGCTCTGCAAACCTGATGTCATAACATATTCCAACACCTACTTTACAAAATGCTGCAAAGAAAGACATAAACTGTGACTTCAGATCTGAGGAGAACAAAAATATAAAGGTAACATTGGGGATGCACCAATATATTCTGCCCAATACTGATAGGCAATAATTGAGAAATGATAAATGACCAATGTTAAAATTATAAACAATTTTTTTTCTAGACACATTTAAAATGAAACACTAAAAACTGAAATGTTTTTGTTAAAGGCTATAATTGAATTTAGGCATCACAACATTATAATGTACAGTACGGAAAATTGATATTCAGATTGAGATTTGCTAAATATTACATTTAACAGTGTTATATATATATATTTATTTATTTTTTTATTATTATTATTTTTTTTATAGATTAACTATATGTAAAAAAAAAAAAAAAAAGGGGAAATAAGTAAGCACAAATATCCACTATCTGCAGATATATACCCAACACTGATTTAAAAAAAAAAAAAAAAAAACTCATGACCTATAAGTAATATAGTACCAATGTATCCCCAGGTAACATGGTCAAGATTTCTATAATACACACTCACGGGTTTCAAACATGGATAAACTGTTTCCTGGACTTAGTGTTTCAGACTCCTGAAACCGTATTTTCCCAGGTACATCAATGTCAAAGAGATGAATCTGAAGGAAAATTAGGATTAAAAAAAAAATAATACAATAAATGCATAATTTGAGTCATTTTAATAACATGTTTCACTTTAGCAAAAATGTTCACCTAAAGGCTTATCATTTTAACACATCATGAAATATTTTATATACATACATACAATACCGTTCAAAAGCGTGGGGTTGGTAACATTTAATGTTTTTCAAAGAAATTCAATCAAAAATATAGAAAAAAACACTAAAATTGTGAAAACTTAGTTAAAACAACAGTTTTCGGTTTGAATATTTTTTTATATATATATATATATACACATTTATTATTGTATACATTTTATGTAATTTATTACTGTGAAGGAAAACTGAATTTTTAGCAGCCTTTACTCTAGTCTTCAGAGTTCATTCTAATATCAAATCATTCTAATATGCTGATTTGGAGTTTAAGAACCATTTCTTATTATTATCAATAATGAAAACAGTTGTGCTGCTTAATATGTTTGTGGAAACCAAGATACATTTTTCAGGATTCTTTAATGAATAGAAAGTTCAAAGGAACAGCATTTTTTATTTGAAGCAGAGATCTTTTGTAACATTAAAAATGTCTTTACTGTCACTCACTTTCCTGTGTTTCACAAGCAGCTTTCCATCAGGTCCAAAAACTGAGCAGGTGTTATAGAGCTTCCCTCCATCCTCCTCAGGAATGGAACCTGCAACATAGACACATTCATGTAAGGGCCACGGCATCAACCATACATACATGTGCCGGTCTGTGTCTGAGGGTCTCACCTCCCACTAAATAGACCCCCCACTCCTTGGCTGCCTCTGACAATGCCTGTGTGGACTCTCCTGGGATCTTCTCAGCATACTCAGCAAAGAACCCGGTTCCATAAGGGGAGTTGAAGCACTCCTGCAAAACCATGGATAACGGATTAGTTAATGTCATATTGTTCTATAAACCAATGTCTATTTAGCAATCAAACATATGTATTATGCAACAGTGGCGAGTAATATATAATCTAACATAGAGAATGTTATACTCACAGGTAAGACCACAACTTTTGCACCTTGGCCTGCAGCCTCCTTCACAAGTTTTTGTGCTCTTCCTAAATTGTCAGCCTTAATCTTTGACACATGTAACTGCACCACAGCCAGACGAAACTCTAGAGGACAGAAGATCAAGTTTGTTTATTAGCTGCTCCAGGATAAATGATTCACAACTCTTACCATTTTTCAACCAGCTGTCTCATGTGTTGGATTTTGTTTTGGGACTCTGCACTTTTGAACTTTGTCAAAGCAGATCCAGCCAAAACAAAAAACATGTTTTTAGTTTCTTTTTAGTTTTGTGTGATTGAAGTTAAAAGCACAGTCAAAACACGATCTATGTGAAGCACACCTGTAGACAAAACATAAACAATCTTTTCTGTTTAGGTTCAAACATTTAATCAGTCTAAAACTTGAGTGTGAACTGCTAAATGCAAAGTGAAATGATGAATGCAACGCTAGGATAATCAGACTTGGGTAAATTTGGTTTTATATTCGCACATTCAGACTTCTGCAAAGGCTACAGTAACTTTGCACACTACATTGGACATTCTCAAGTGAGTATGCCATTAAAATAATACTTTCCCATTTTGATCGATCGAAAAATGTTGTAGGGTTACAATCGTTGGTTGTAAATATCATGTCGCTGTTTAGAATTTGCAAACATTAATTTTATTGCACATTATTAGAACGTTCTTAAACGCGGAAGTCCGAATGTGCGAATATAAAACCAACTTTACCCAAGTGATAAACAGCAACTAAAATATATGAAATGGTATAATCCGAAGACATAACAATATATATGAATACAAAAAATATATCTACTCACTCGACATTGCCTTAAAGATACCAGACATTATAGACTACTGCTAGTAACAGACACAGTACAGTCACATAAATATAGGCCTATACACATCTCTATGGACAGTCATGCATTGCAGGACACTTTACGCCCACTAAAACAAATTCAAAATAAAAGTCATCGGTCGGAGGTCATATTTTTCTTCGTGTGGATGGATTATTGTTAAACTATTCAACAAAGAATAAACAATTACATTTCTCCTCAGTTTATTTATAATTTATTAAAATGCAGGAAGTTGAAATAACCGCGTATTATAAAATAAAAAATGGATTTATTTAATACCGCATCTATCCTACCGATGGCGCAGTTGAACAACCGCTGGTGTTAAACACAAGAGAAGAAGACGTACCAAAACATGCATGGTGAAACTTCTTTTCTTTCTTTTACTGTCTATGTGTGAAACATATGCAGAGTTAGTTGTACAGTAAAATAAATGGCTTTCTTGCTGATTTCGTTCTAGATCGCTTGTTTGATTTGGAAGCGTTGATTATATTGTAACTTGAACCTGAGCAGATGAATTTTAACAAGATCAGTGTCTTGAACAAGCATGTGTTTCTATGCAAACATGTCTTGAGTAGGTGGTACATGAACTTTGCTAAATGTAAACCAATCAGATTTCCTCAGTGTACTTCAAAATTAGCTGTTACCATCATACCATGTTCAAGACAAAGTTTAAAGACTGGGGTTGCAGTTCCAGTCCTACCAGCAAGAGCTTTGTCTTTGACAGCTTGCACGTTCAAGAGCAAAACTCACAGCACAGATAACAACATAGAGGAAGAAGAAGATGAAATTGATGAAGCTGAAATAGAGGAGCTGTTCCAGCAGCAGATCCCCACAGGTATTGGTAAAGAAGACCACAGGATCTTCATTGTTCATCCTGATGTGAAATGGGGCAGCAGAAAGCAGTATCTGACCACAGGTAAAAGTGTACTACTTGCACTGATTTCAGCTAGTGTATAAATGTGACATATTGCAGAATACAGTGTTGTTCCCTTTAACAGCGGCACTTCAGATGGAAGAGGCTGTTGGACTGGTGAACACTTTACACAAATGGAGCGTTGTTGACAAGCTCATCCTTTCCACGAAGACACCAGAAAATAAAAGAATTTTCGGCAAGGGAAACTTCCAGACTCTTACAGGTATATAGCTTACCGGTTTTGAATAAATCATATATTTTAGACACAAATTTACATCTTTTTTATGTGCTGATACATTGCTAAGAAAAGATCAAAGCTACACCTGGGGTCACAGCTGTCTTTGTGAATGTGGAGCGTCTTTCACCTTCCTCGGAAGTGAGTATTCAGAGCATGATACTGTGGTTGCATAAATGTTCACTTCAAAGGCTGTTCACTGTATTTTAACTATTATGATGCATGAAGTATATAATTACAATAAAACAGTTCTAGATTCTCTATGACTGTAATATAATCATAATCAGTTCTACTTTGAATGCTGTTGTAAATTTCTTCTTAGAAACATGCAATGTTTTATACTTGTGTTCCAGAAAGAACTGCAGGAAGCCTGGGGAGTAAAAGTTCTTGATAGATACTCACTTGTTCTGCATATTTTCCGATGTAACGCTAAAACAAAAGAGGCCAAACTGCAGATCTCTTTAGCAGAGATTCCCTTGCTCAGGTAAATAGTTTGTTAGTTCACTCTTAATCTTATCTATTTTGTTTCCTGATGAAATCAAGAATAATTTCCTATACTTTGTTTTTTAATTAAGATTCTTATGCTCACCAAGGCTGCATTTATTTCAATCAGAATACAGTAAACATTGCAACATTGTGAAGGATTATGTCAATTCACTGTTTTATATTTTAATATATTTTAAAATGTAATTTATTCCTGTGATGGTAAAGCTGAATTTTCAGCAGCCATTACGCCAGTAATCAGTGTTACGTGTTCCTTCAGATTCATAACATGCTGATTTGCTGCTCAAGAAACATTTCTTATTATTAACGATGTTGTGCTGCTTAATATATGTGTGGAAACTGTGATACATTTTTCAGAATTCTTTGATGAGTAGAAAGTTCGGTCCCACTTTATATTAAGTGGCCTTAACTACTATGTACTTACATCAAAAACTAAGTACAATGTACTTATTGGGTTCATATTGAATTGCAAAACACTTTTGCTGCTATTGAGGTGGGATACGGGTAAGGTTAGGGAAAGCTTTGGTGGTATGGTAGGTTTAAGGGTAGGGGTAAGGTGTAAGGGATGTGTCAACAGTGTAATTATAAATGTAATTACAGAAATTAATAACAGATGTAATTACATGCAGGTGTTTTTAAAATATAAGTACAATGTTAAAACATGTATGTACACAATAAGTGCATTGTATCGAATGATTACTTTAAATGTAAGTACATAGTAGTTAAGGCCACTTAATATAAAGTGGGACCGAAAGTTCAAAAGAGCATTTAATGCATCCTTGCTGAATAAAAGTTTTAATTTCTTTAAAAAAAAATCTTTACTAACCCCAAACTTTTGAACGGTAGTGTACCTTGTGACATAAGGAAGCCCTGGTGATTTTTATTTTGTCCAGTTTGCTGATTATTAGTCTGGTTAAATCACTTTTATATCACAATAATAATTAACACAGATTTAACATATTTTTGTTTTTTGAACACATAAGATCACGCCTGAGAAATGAAGTAGCAAACTTAGACCAGCAAGGTGGCGGCTCAAGGTACATTATGGGCTCAGGTAAGGAAACTTTTAATCCAGGGGCATTTTTAATCCCAGGTTAATGTATTTAACTGAAAACAAAATGTTGTCTGCAGGTGAAACCTTGTATGAAGTGCAGCAGCGATTGTTGAAAGAGCGAGAGCTGAAGATCCGATCGGCCCTGGAGCGACTTAGGAAGAAGAGGCACCTGCTGCGCTCCCAGCGCAAACACAAAGACTTTCCTATCATCTCTGTCATGGGCTACACCAACTGTGGTGAGGTTTGGATAAATATTAACATGTTTTATTCATCTGTTTTATGAGATTTTAAGAAACACATTAACTGTGTTTGTTTCTGAAGGTAAAACAACTCTGATTAAAGCACTGACTGGAGATGCTGGTCTTCAGCCTAAAGACCAGCTCTTTGCCACCCTGGATGTTACAGTACATGCAGGACAGCTGCCAAGTCACATGACTGTACTGTATGTAGACACCATTGGCTTTTTGTCCCAGCTCCCTCACCAGCTTATTGACTCTTTCTCTGCCACACTGGAGGATGTGACACATTCTGTATGTACCTAAAACCCAACACTTGTTATAGGTGTAGATATAGATTTATGTATAATGCATGATGATAAAGGTATTCATAATCAGTGTTGGGGGTAACGCATTACAAGTAACTTAAGTTACGTAATCAGATTACTTTTTAGTAACACGTTACTTTTTCAATTCACAACAAAATATCTGTTACTTTTTCAAATAAGTAATGCTAGTTACTTTTTCAGTTATTGAGTGACAGCTCTCCTGTCCCCATGTTGAGAGAAATAAAGTGCAGACGTGTTGTGTGCATTGATGTAGTTATATGGTGGTTATTGTAGTTCTAGACTAAATGTGAACATGCACTTACTCATTTCACTTGCATGAAAACATTCAGTATTCCTAAAAAATGAATAAAAACAGTGAAATGCAATTTCAGAATTTTACGCAAACCTGTACTTAACTATATTAAATTACATGTAAATGTATTTAATCTCACTTTATTAACCAATGTCTTTGCTGCTGACCTTCAATGATCTAATTCAACCATACTAATTAGCAAAAATTACATTAGGCTTATTAATTTTACTTTTGGTGTGAAAGAGCCTTAACATTCCAAAAATAGAACTTTTTTTTGTTGTTATTAAAAAACAAACAAGCAATCCCAGCCCAGGTGAGAAAAAGTTATGCAAAAATAATGTAATGCATCACTTTTCATAAAAAGTAACTAAGTAACGCAATTAGATACTTTTAGAGGGAGTAACGTAATATTGTAATGCATTACTTTTAAAAGTAACTTTCCTCAACACTGTTCATAATGTACATTATAATGCATTCCCAAATTATATAAATGTATATAGATCAGTGAATGCATTCTATCTTTTCATAAATAATTGTAACCAAAGTTAAAATGCCTTATAATATGTGCACATTACTTGTTACATCTGAAATTCATTGTTTCTCATGTGTTTTAATGCATTTTACTTTCTAAAGGTGCGTTCAATAGAATAGATAAGTATTATAACTGTGGTTACAATTATTCATGAGACCATACAATGCATTGATTATAAGATGCATTACAAGACTTATTTAATGCATTAAAAATATTTCTATAATGCATTATATATAAAGCCTTTAGTAAAGTTTAAGCGAAGTTACAGAAGTTTTAACACTCTTTCCTTTTGCAGGACCTCATAATTCATGTGAGAGACATCAGTCATCCAGAAACTGTCAATCAAAAGGTCAATGTACTGAACGTCCTAAAGAATCTTCAGATTCCAGAAAGACTACTCAACTCCATAATAGAGGTGCACAATAAGATTGACCTCATTGAAGGGTGAGAGTCATAGTCAGTCTTTTATTAATGAATAGTCGAATACTATTTTCAAGCCCTAAGTATTAAACTTCCAAACATTATTTACCTTGAATTTTGTGCTGCAGACGTGAATGATGCCTCAAATCATGTAACTTTTTTTTTTTTTAATAAATATAAATATATTCTGTATGCATTTTACAGATATGAGGCCAGTGATCCTGAGGTTACCCCTATATCAGCTCTAAAACAACATGGACTGGAGATATTAAAAGAAAAGATTGAAGAAGCTGTTGTTAAGTATACCGGAAAACAAACGATGACCCTCAAAGTGCAGCTCAACACCCCTCAATTAGCGTAAGTTAACTCAAAATGAACAAGGGAGTCAATGATTTTATCTACAGACTTGCTAATGTGGTGCCCTTTTCCCTTCACAGTTGGCTATATAAGGAGGCGACGGTTCAGGCGGTAGATGATGTTGGAGATGACTGCACCGCCAATGTCAAAGTCATCATTAGCCAAGCTGCATATGGCCGCTACAGGAAGCTGTTTCAGGTCACATAGTAACAGCCGGGCCCTGTTTCACGGCCAGGATGACATCATCCAAAACAATTCACACAATAGTTATGTGTATATATTTATTTGCTTTATAAACAGTGTACTTAAAATATCTCAAAACTATATTTTACTACAATAAAATCAGACATTAGGAAGCAAAGTTGATTTGTGTTAATATAAACAATATTGTTATAAAATTCATGTATGCTGTCTATCAAAAAATGTTCATTAGGGAGCATACAGATACTGTAAAAGGCACAAGTAAACACACTGAGGATAAAATATTGCATTTAGGAGTCAACCTGCACACACTTTTAGGCAGGGTTCACGTCTTAAGACAAATTTTGCGAATCCTAAAAGATTCCTCAGATCCTAGGCCAAAATCCGAAGTCTTTTGATTCTTAGTTTGACATGTTCACCGACAGCCGATTAATGACTACTGCCTCTGTAGTGTGATTTCTCCTCCGACAACCGTCAAGTCAAAAACCAATAGGAGTGCAGAACCTGACGCGATTAGTGAGACAACAACAAACCACCACTTGGTCCACACACACGTCTTCGTTTTTTCCAGTTTTCTTTTCAAGAGAAGCCATGATCAAAATTAACACTAGAGATTGTTTTTGTTTGCTAGCTACCATTTCTATCCCACATGTAAATGCAGTTCACGTCACTGAGCATGTCACGGATTTATGATATAAAACTCGGGACGAGACCTTACATCTAAAGTCACTGTGGTTCAACAGCTCCTTGATTACAGCAGTTTTTTGTTGAGTGCAATAACAATAGAGCATAATGGGACAGGTCCAATGAAGTCGCCTGCTATTATGTTTAGACTTGTGGGTTCAGCTCCTGGTTTCTGATCTTCTAGCCATTTCCTCACACAGTTCCAATTCTCCATGGTCAGAGTTTGGAGAGATTCCCGAGGGTGCGAGGTGATGAAGCATCGATCTGTTGTCAAATTCAGCCCAGCTACGAAAAAACCCTCTGGGCAAAAGAAATATTCTGATTAGAGACCAGTGGAAATTGTTCCAATTACAATCAACCAAAAGGTTCTCTCACCAGGTCGACCAAGCTGTTTCTGCCATTCAAGATACTGGAGCAGCTCTTCTGCATTAGGCTTATTGGCCCAAAGGTACGGGATAGCAGGCCACAAGTCCACATGACGTGCTGCTGACTGGTCCTCATATGATAGAACCACTTGATAGCCTGATGTCCACAGGCTCCGCAAGGTTAGTAGGACCTCCTTTAAAAATATGTGACACAAAACAAATTAGTAACCTATTTTGAGCCTGTTGCTGTTTTAAGTGTTAGTACGAATGAGTGCCAACTCCAAAATGTTTTTATATACACTGTTGGTTTTTATTTGATCAAAAATACAGTAATATTTTAAATATCTGTGTTTTTTATTTTATTTTAATATACCTAAAAAAGTAATGTATTCCTGTGATGGCAAAGCTGAATTTTCAGAATCATTACTCCAGTCTTAAGTGTCACATGATTTTTCAGAATCTTTCTAATATGCTGATTTGGTGCTCATTTATTATTGGTGCAAATTTATTATCAATTATTAATGTTAAAAATAGCTTTTCTTTAATTTTTTGTTGAAACCTTAATGCTTTTTTCAGAATTATTTGATTAAAAAGTTCAAAAGAACAGCATTTATTTGAAATACAAATCTTGTGTAATATTATAAAAGTGTTTACTGTCACTTTTGATCAATTTAATCTGTCCTTGTTTACCTCAAACTTTTGAATGCTAATGTATCACTGTTTTCACAAAAACATTGACAATAATAAGAAGATATGTTTCTTTAACACTAAATCAGCTTCACTGATTTTACTGATCAAAAAATACAGCCTTGGTGAGCATAAAAGACTCTTTCAAACCCATTGAAGATCTTAATTATTATAAAATTTTGACCTGTAGTGTATTAAACATACTATCAGAATGATATTAAAGAAAAATGTTGGGTCTGAAATTCCAAATGGTTTCTTACATTGCGAGGGCATAGCTTAGAGCCAAAGATTTTCTTCAGAGAATATATGAATTCCTCATGCAGTTTATGGTCCAGCCCTTCGAAATGACTACAAGCAAGAATGATGATTTCTTTGGGATGAGATTCAAGCCACGAAGCAACTGTCTGTAGAGTTTTCTAGAAAACAAAACATGTCTATTAAGCAAAAAATGCACAAAATAAAGAATAAAATGGCAAACTTAAATAGCTAATCCATCTCAACATGCATACTTACAATGACGGTCGCATGTGTGTAAATTACATGAGTGAAGTAAAGCTCGTTTGAAGAATCATACTGTTTATGGGCAATTCGAAGATCAAAGTATCGAATGCCTGCTGTGAGTTGTTCTACTATGTCTTGCACCTGCTCGCAACACAATAAGGGACTTTGATATGGTGTTACAAATACACTTATCATGTAAAAATGCCTGAATTTGCACATCAAATATACTGACACTATGAGCAATGGGAGAAACACTTGTATCTCTGCTATGAAATATTAGGCATTTTAAGCAGTCAAAATAATCAACAAATTTGAGGTAAATGCCTGCCTGAGTAGTGGCCCATCTGTAAATAGCTGGCCGAGTGAAACAGCAGAAAACTCCATCCAGCAACCTGAAGGTGTCTGACTCAGACCTTATCAGAGGAGAAGTGATATCCAGACAGTAGCTCATTGCATCATGGCTACCTGAAAACAAATGTTTTGGATAGATTTAAACTCAACATTTCATATCCCTGTGAATTTTGTGGACATAAAATAAACTATTTTGCATCTGTTTAGTCACTGTATCTTCTCGAGATTACTTTGGAAATATTTAGAAATCTATATTAAGAGAAAACTGGGGTGTAAGACAGAAATGTATTTGATGTGCTTTTTTATTTTCAGAATGATAATTTGGAAAGTAAAGCACAATATATTATGCAGTAATTATATTATTTTGGTAAAATACTATAAAATAAAATAACGTTTCATAAATAAAACTGGTTACATCAAGTTAAAAAAAAAAAAAAAAAAAAAAAAAAAACAATGTAATTGACACTTTCGTTGTCCTTCCTCATGGGCTCACCTGGTATTGAGAGATTCGTTAAAGGGACATCCCACAGTTTCTCTGGCAAACATGACATCCATTCTTCGTTATTAATTTCATCCTCTTTTATGTTATCCATCAGTTTACCGGAGTGCATAAAATCAGTACCTCTACAAATGTCTCTAACAAAATGAGTTGATCCGCTGAAACCGTCCGTGTTTGAACGAAACAACAGATAACACACTATCAGTAACGAGGCTCAAAGCCCAACGCTTTTTAAATGTAACCACATAACTTCATAGTTTAGTGAACTCCTTTTTCTACGAAAACAATAGTCTTTTGGACGTGTTACGATTATACGTGGACATGTAAGACTCTTGACGCGCTAGCTCTGTATTTCCTTGTTTCCTGCGGCTTCAGTCTCTCGCGCTGTATAGCTGTTTCGTTCATGAGTTGTTAAAACCGCCCAAAAATGTATTTTCCTGTACTTGATAGACATTTTGGTCATTCCTGTTCTGCAGTACATTTTCATTTTCCCGTCATATATCCTAAGTCTAGATATTTTGGATAAAATATTACATTCACAAACCATACATTTTTTTTCTTCTTTCATCTTTTATGACATACAAAAAAGGGGTGAATCTTAACTTTGTTCCCAGATAGTACATCACTCATTTTTAACGAAAAACCTAGCATACTAGCACTAGTATTAGGCATATTGGATGTGTTTGTTTTGTATTTCTCTAATCAAAATTAAAGCTAGCCTGTCTGTTTAAAAAAAAAAAAAAAATCATTCAAAAAATATAAAGTAGACGTTCTCAGCACTGATCACTGACTAAGCTCTTTTTTTCCATCCTGTTACTTAATTTATTTTTACCATAATCAAGTTTTGTCTGTGCATAAAGTCTTATATTCCCTTTAAACATACTATGGCAATACAATTTCATTTTTTCTCTCTCAAATTTGTCAACATGTTATTCCAAACTGTGGTTTGGAAATCTGGTGACCTTTCATCATTTTCATCATCTTTGAGGTGAGAGGTACAAAGCCCCATTATCAAAGGTTAACTTTGACTAAAGGCTTTCAGCAGAGACCATAATCAATAGAACAAAGCATAGTTAAATGCTGCTTTCCACGTCAGCTAATTCTTGCTCTCTCTTGCTTCTGTTTGTGTGTTGATAGAATCAGAGAATCCTTCAGTATTAATAACTCACCTGTTGTTTTTAATGTTACACCGAAACTCCAACAAGGCATAAATATTACTATAAATAATATTAGGTATTTATTTGCATATTAAGAAATAATTGCTTCTTTAAATAAATAAGGGCTAGTCTTAAAGCTAAAATAACTTTTCGAAAACCAGAAATAGATTCAACCCATCAATAACAACAAACATTAAACCAAAACAGCCTGGGGGGTATTCCAGAAAGCAGGTTATGTGACATACCTGGTGTGTTTAAGAGCAAGTAAGTGGATAACCTCAACTTTTGGTTTCAAAAACGGATGTAACTTTCAGGGGTATATGCAAGCCATAGCAACTTATTCTCTGGGTTAGTTTGGGATAAGAGGTATTCAGATGTGTGCACTCTTAGCCCGGATTTTATATTTACTTAAAAATATAATTACAATATACTTAAAATATTTAAGTTTGGGTGCATTACTTATAAAATATAAGTACATTCTACTAATTTGTGGGTGTATTTGAATGTGTTAATAAATGTAAGTTAAATGCACTTAAATTATGAAGTTTTTCTCCTGACCACGCCTCCTACACACTGGTTTGCGGCAGGTAATGACGCCATTTTGTCGTGGTGTGTGTGAATTCAAGGAGCTGTTGATGAGCAGTTGGAACATTTGTTTTGGCTGTTCTACAGACATTTTTTTCAAACATTTACCTTTTTATAGTTTTTCACCAAAGGAGAAAATCACAATTTTTAAGTTACCATCGTCGAGGTCAGGGTTTGTTTTAGTTGAGGTCTTGACCCTTGACTTTTTAATATTAGATTTTGTTTGGGCAGTTTTAACTGCATTAGAACCAACCAGACAAGCAAAGTTAAAAGATGATCAGGTGGTGTTGGTTATGTTTTCACATAATCATTGTTTGATCTGAATCACTGAACTCATTTAGAGCCCAATCTCTGAGTTAGATTTACATTATTGATTACAGCAGCACTGTGATTCTACAGCGGAAGATCAACTTTTACAATAATTTTTTTTTTTTTAAGTTGTCCTTATCACAAAAAAAAATAAATAAATAAATATATAATATATATATTAGGCACACACAGACATCAAGAATCAGCGTATGAATCTCAACAACGGTGACAAACAACATATTCTGATAAACAGATCAACTCTGAACATTAGAAAACAAGCTACTAAAAAGAAAACAGAAAAACAGCAAAATTTAAATAGTGAGAATAAAGAAAATTACTAAAAAAAATTCAGCTCATAATTTATTCATGCAGCAAAGCATGATGGGAGGCATGGATGAATTTTGATTGGTGGCAAGTTAACTTGTTTGGTACGTTAAACTTAAATATACTATGTGTAATAACTACAAAGTAATATATATATATATATATATATATATATATATATATATATATATATATATATATATATATATATATTCATGAACAAGATAATATTTAAATGTTTACTCAATTCTAATATATTTATTATTTATCTTATATCTCATCTCATACATGAATCTGCATTCATTTCCCCTTTTTGTAACATTTTCTTTGCTATAATGTATTTCAATAATAATATGTATTTTATTATTGAAATACATTATAGCAAAGAAAATGTTACAAAAAGGGGAAATGAATGTAGATCCAAACAAACAATATAATTCTTATTTTCAGTGAATAAAGATTACTTTTTAAACGAAAATATTGAAAAAATGATTGCACAACCACCAAATAGGTGGTGATATGCACTAAGTAGGCTATGTACCCACATGAAAAAATAATTTCTACTAAAATTAATAGTAAATACTATAATGTTTTTGAACCATACTATAGTGAATTGTAGTATGCTATAGCCTATATTACAGTATATACAACACTTTATTAATGAATTCTACAGCATAATGTAGTATTAACTATAGTGACTGATAAACTAATAAATACTGTAGTATACTTTAGTTTTTACTACAGTAAACTAGTAGCCTATAATATACCTTATAGTTGTAGAAAACTTAGTACAGTACTGGGTATGGTAATTTGTTTAGCTATATTACCACAACAAATTAATTTAAGTCCTTTACTATAGTATGGTTCAAAAACACTATAGTATTTCCTGTAAATTACTATAGTATTTTTTCATGTGGGTAAATCGCCATTAAACAAAAGAAGAAGAAGGAAGTAGAATGGCACGCTTTTTCATGGTGAATCATCGATTCGTCGCTCTGTTGAGAATGTCTTGTGTGTTAACCGGGAACACTAGTTGGTCGGACACGTTTTTGGTTTGGGTTAATCAACCGAGAGTTCAGGGTATATGTGACGTTAAGTTAACTTTGTTTTGTGGAATACCCCCCTGAAGGACTCTGCCAAATTTAGTGGATATAAAGGAAATACAAACAAAAATTGACACTGACGTTCAAATGACTCCTGAAAACATAGCCAATTAAAACAAAAAACAAATAACTGAATAAATATAGTTAGATATGTTTTATTTATTGTAAAGTTTCAAATATTAAATATGAATATTTTATATTCCATTCATTTGCTGATATTGTGTTAGTATAAGCATAATTGTTTGTAATGCAAACTGATATCTTATTGCATGCTACTATGGCAGAGAACATAATATGTGCAACCACAGAAATATTCCAGTGTCTCTTCATGCTTTTGATTGTGTGCACCATGCAGACATGTGATTATTTGAATCATATTTCCATAGCCATTCCACACAGTATAAAGTTGAAAACGAGTATAGATAATAAAGAATGAACAATCCTGAGTGTTTTATAATCCTATTTGTGCAGGTTTGCATTGAGTAGTCTTCAGCAATTCTCATGCAAACTGTTAAAGTCTCATCCTCCCAGTGAACTTATTGTGTCCTGTAATGTGCCTGTGACTGGTGCTGTATGTAAAGTTGTGGTAACTCGGAACTTGATAATGACATCCACTTGGAACCAGGTCCTTTAAAAATGATCAACATTTTTGCAAAATCAGAGGTATATATTGGAGACTGCATAAATAAGCTTAAGACAGTAAATTCAAGTCATAATAGTCAGTGCATTACATTATTCTACCCATAACTCAAAATTATCTATCACCCTCAGCTCAGGGTGCTTACACACTGGATACAGCTCTATGAAAGAGCGTTTGATGGACAGCATCCATTTTGAGGGAATGGAAAGACCTTGCAATGCACCATCGCTATTGAAATGAATGGAGCTGACGCAGCATAAACTCTAGTGTGTAAGCACCCTTATAAAAAAAAAGTGCAAAGTTGACTAGTATAAAAACATCACAAGAACATCAAACACTTCTTTCTTTAAATGCTAAATACATTGTGCAGATTATAAGAGGGTCAAGGCTCTGGTATTATGGTCCTGTTGAGCAGATTTTCATTCAGTGCAATAACAGTTGGTATAAACTGGCTCTCTGTCACAAAGTCACCAGCTATGATATTGAGGGAGCCAGTGTTAGAGCCAGGCTTCTGTTGCTTGACCCAGCTAAGTAATGTGGGATATGTAGACATCACCATATCCTTAAGTGATTCTGTGGGATGGGAGCATATGTACTTCAGATCTTCAGTAAGATTGATGCCAGTCACAAAAAAGCCGCCTGTGGAAAATGGTGTACATGAAAACTGATGTTTACTTTCACTTTTCCCAAGAATGATAGCTTTGTCAAGAAAAGAAAATAAACGTTTATGAGTTACTGTTACAAGAAACATTTCAATTTTCAAGGATGATAGTTTTATCAAGAGAATGAAATAAACAAATAATCGAGTTACTGTTGCAGGAAACATTTCATTTTTCCAGAGATTATCAAGAGAATAATTACTAAAATAATAGCTTATGAATTATAATTACAGGACACATTTTCACATTTCTAAGGATATCGATAAAATTAAAATAAAATAAAAGCATCTGAGTTACTGTAACAGGAAACATTTCACTTTTCCAAAGATGATAGTTTTATCAAGCGAAAAATTAATAAAATAGCTTATAAATTATTATAAGAGGATGATATTTTTATCAAGGGAATAAATAAATTACTTTATTATTTAATTAACGGCATATCATTAAGGATTACCTGGTCGGCCATTTTGTTTTCTCCGTTCAAATTCCTCGATCAGCGATTCAGCCTTGCACTTGTTGGCCCACCAATAAGGTATATGGAACCACAATTCTCTGTGGCAATTGGCAATATTGTGCTCATATGAAATGATAACTTGATGACCCTGGCTCCATAATGTCCGCAATGTCACACGATCCTGATAGAAAAATCAAACGTATAATTTCATAAAGCTTTGGAAATATATTGCTACTTATGTTGTATATATATATATATATATATATATATATATATATATATATATATATATATATATATAAATTTGTTCCCATCATCTATTTCCAAAATTAAACAAGAAAAACTGATTCATACCATTTTGGGACAGAGTTTGGAATCAAAAACACTCTTTATAGTTGAGACAAGCATTGTGTGAAGCTCTTGACTGAGGCCAAGGAAGTGGCTAAATGAGAGGATGACTACCTCCTTTGGATGAACATCCAACCACTCTCTGATCTCTTTTAATACTATCTGAAATAACACAATAAATTAGTTTAATTCAATTAAAAAGCATACATTTCTATTCTTCAAACATCAAACTAACAAATTAGAACTACTGCACATATCAAGTTACACAACAAACTGATACTGGGGAATGTTATGCTATATTTTAAATCATTAAAGGCCTTGGCAGTCTAAAATGTTTGATCAATTGTTTTCATTGTCTTACCTCCACTGTTATAGTGGTATAAACACCATGGTAGAAGTAGAGATCATTTGAGCTGTCATTAGGCCGATGTGCTATCCTCAGGTCACAGTATCGCACTCCACAATCTAACTGCTCCCTAATGCAAGACTCCTATGGTAAATAATGTAAAGCACATTCATTAACAATGCAGGTGCATAAAGATAGTGCTGAACAGCTAGATGGAGACAAACAGTGTGAGTGAAACCATTGAAAGTGACATCTCTAAAAACATAACACTGTATCTATCCTATAGATTTGGGACAATGCTCATCTGTCAATGTTACTTTTGTCATAACTATCCCATCTAATTGTGCTTTCAAAGCTTTCACAGTAGCAAAGCCACTGAGTGTTTAATTGATTTCTCCACGACAACAGACTGCAATTTATTGCCTCTCATGCTGATAGATTTTAGAGACTCGTCCTCTATAGGAATCTGCTGATGCATGCTGACATAAATTGGTCTATAACCTCATGAGAGATTTGATACCATACCCGCATGGCCATTTATTTCAGCTTTTACGTGTTTAGCCATTACTGAATTTTTTCAAATGTGACAGTCAAAATGGTTGGATATAAAGAATTTGATCATGCCTTCTCTGATTTAGTATTAATGATTTTGTATTTCAACATATGAAGAACACCAAGGCTTTCAATGAACCCAGACAGTTTACCATTTGTTCATGTAACTGAAAATGTGAATTGTGCAACCATTGTCCAAAATGGTTACAAGTAATCCAATGGAAAATATAGAAACATATAATGGTGATGACTATGAAATTATGACTAATCAAAAAAATGCAAATGCACTTTATGAAAACGTCAGTGACGACAAACTAAGCCTGTCATGATTATGAATTTTGTACTAACAATTAACGGTCAAAAAAAAAAAAAATGCAATTAATAGTCAGGGCTGTAACCACCATAGACTGTATTACACACTGCTCTGTTTGATTAGGATGACATAATTTTTAAAACTTACACTTTAGACTGATGTGCCTCATTAGTCTAACAACGCTCATCAATGTCAAAATGATGGAGATGGCCAATCAATCAAAAGAACTGTTCACAGAAGATGAGTGTGATTTCCAATGTAACACTTCAGTTTTAACTTAAAAATGATGTGTTGAAAACACAACCTGTATTGTTTCTTAACACACTTTTTTGTCTAGATAAGGACAACACATTTTGTAAATTTTAACTCAACCAATGTGTTATTCCTCTTAACACAAAAACGGTTTACATTTTTTACACACTGATGTGTTATATAGTTACACAATGTGTCAATGTGTTATTTTTGATCCAATTGAACAAAACTTGTATGCAATAAAAACACAACAAACTCATGTAGTTTATATAGAATTTATTAATCCCGCTACATTTAACGTTACATAAAAAAGAAACAATTCAAAAAAGACAATCAAAATAGCCATTTAAACTCTAACAGTGTTGCTTGAGTGAAAAGTTCCTGTAGAGTTAATGGTTAATAAAGTTTGAATTAAAAAAAAAAGTGGTATTTGACAGCATATTAAACTTTAATCATTTTTATTTACGTATTTGTTTGAGTGCAGAGCATACAAGTGATGGTGAAGGTCGGTGAGATGAAGCCTCGTATATCTGCCTGTCACCATCAATAACTGTCACGAGCGCTTCAGGGGCATCTTTCATTCGAAGCTGCAAGAGTGCAAATAAAGACTCGTTCGTTATCTGTTCACATAAAGAATATAGTAAGCTAACTTTAGCTTGAAAGCAAAGAAAATTTTAAGCGGCAGAGATCATGTTAAAGGTGCTCTAAGTGATGTCACACGTTTTTAGGCCAAAATATTTTTTGTCACATACAGCAAACATCTCCCCACTATCCGCTAGCTGCCTGTCCCCTGAACACACTGTAAAAAAACACGGTCTCTGTAGTCGCCACAAGCTCTGAAAACGGTAATAAAAATAAACTGGTCCAGCCTGGACCACAAAACATAATAAACATGCTCCAGCCAATAACCGACAAGAATGATTTTAAATGCGCGTTCATGACTGTTTCAGGAAGCACGGATGGGAGGGGGAGGAGGAGGAGGAGGGAGGGTCTAGCTAGCCTCTGTTTTGTTTGACAACACTTCGAATGTCAACAGAAAGTTACTCCACCCAGGATCACTTAGAGCACATTTAACTTCTTAGGGCAGTTGGCATTTTACACAATATATGGCAGCAACCGTTCATTTTCAAGAGAGATGCAGAAAACGGCACCATGAAATTCCCTTGTGCGAATCACGGCATGGCTACAATGTGTCATTAATTACTTACAAGTGATTCAACTCACAATAAATCGAAAAAAATAAAATAAAAAATAAAGCTCATTAATATAAGTTCCCACCACCGAAATCATGTAACGTTAGCATTGGCGTGGCTCACATCGCCATTCGTGAAGCAGTTTTCCGGCTACCGCGTATATGTGTAAAATGCCCCTCGAGCCTCGATCGTCAACAAATTATCACAAAAGACACTTTTAAAGCCTCTAATACCAAATACAGACTTTTTTCTTACCTCCACGCATCGAAGATATATCCACCAATGATGAAAAGTTGAAGCACGAGGAGACTTGCTCGTAAGAACAATAAATAATGGCTCAAGAGGTGACGCAAGCAGCAATGTGATTGGATGATAATTAACACATTGTGTTGGACACACTGTTGCATTTTGGCTAGGTTCACACAGCAGTAGAATACGGTTGTCTGTCCTGTATTTGAGTCCTTAATACGGTTACGTTCACACACAGTACGGTTATTTACAGGAGTGACAACCGCATTTTATAACCAAACTCACACCCGTAAATTTTCAGGACTCACAACCGCATTCTCTGAATTTTTGCGCTGTGTGAACGGAACAGGACTGGACAACTAATGTCACATCATACAGTGCAAGAGAGCCGGTGTTTTTGTGTGTGGTTTCACTTTCGGTAACTAGAAGAGATAAAGAGATATGAGCAGTTCATTTGGTCTCTTGCCATGTCAAAAGTGATGAGACTTCTCAGTTTTATGGACGTCGCCATCTTTAATATTACGTTGGTCACTGTTGTTATGGTTACTAGTAAGAGAATACAGGCTTGACTCTTATTGCACGTTCAGACAGACAGTGTTCCAGTCGCTACTGTAAGTTGCTGTGTGAACAGGACATTTCGAGACTCAAACCTGTAACTAAATGCGGTTGTCAATCCCAAAAACTGACAGTGTGAACGTGGCCTTGGTCTTTGTTTTTAACACACAGGTGCAATAGATGATTGATTCTCTCTCTCTCTCTCTCTCTACAGAAACATTTTTTGTTATACTGGCTGAAAGTCTCATATCCTGATAGCAATCACTATGTTAAAGGGTCTAAATGTATTTTTATAAATATATATCATCTGTGGAAGGCGTAGGACCATAAAATGTTCATCCAATCATTATATTCGGTCCAAATACGATGTACCTGCCTGTCAGCATATGTTTTTACATACCCTCGCGCACCCTGTTCACGCAGTCATCAGCGCTTTTCATGCTATGCAGAGTTTAGACAGACGTTGTCATGGAGAATCGCAAACAAACAGCAGCCACCTTTTATAGTTCCTACCGAATCAAAACAACAAGCTTATGCTGTGTTCATGCCATAACTTCAAAACATAATTAAGAGATGGCAACCAGTGACATTATAACCAGAGCTGTTCACGTCTTCACTCAGAATTATGCGTATCCATGTCAACAGAATCAACACTGAAATGAATCTGCAGCAGTCATAGGTGCTGCAGCACCCCCCGTTTTTAGTTACTGTTATTCATTTTTATCATTTAATAATTTGTTTGTAACAAACACTTTAAATGGGCTATAAAAATGTTTTTTTTTTTTTCTTTTCTTTTTTTTAAAGAACTACTAAGATCTAATAAAAACGCTTTACGGGCTCAAGCATAGGCAGAGTTTTCAATAACATGTTTTGCAGCATTGAGCAATGTAGCCAATCACAGACATATCTGTTGATTTCTGGAATGCAATGAGATGTTAGGATCCACTCAATGCTCAAAAAGCCGTAGTTTTTATTCAGACCTGAATGCTTTGCATGCTGGCAAATCCTGATTAAAAAAGTGTAGACATTATTATTAAAGAATCACTGTGCAGTCATTGAAGCGTTGTGAGATCTTTGATCTTTTTAGTGATTATAAAGGAACGCTCGTTCTTCTGCCATGCCAAATCATGCACGCAGCACTGCCTGCTTGCTTTTATGTTTCTGAATGTTGTTGATACTTTAATAACAAATATTATAATGTATCACAGTTAATGCTGGGACCTGTAGGTTGTGGATATGGCTAGGCGACATGTAACTTAAAAGTGGAACATGGAAATCTCGGATGTACTGACAAAAAAAAAAGAAAATAAGTTTTATACTTTTTATTTGTTAAACGCTGAGGCTATATATTTGCCATGTGCATTCAAATGTCCTGGTGTGTGGGCTATGCAGTATTTTTTTATTTTTTTTCTCAGCGATATGCTTGTTGTTTCCTGGAGTTTTGACGTGTTTTATATACTTAATAAATGCTTCTTTTTATTAAGTATATAAAATATACTTACGTATGCACGCACGCACAGTACCCCCAACCTAAAACTTCTTCCCACGCCCCTGGCAGCAGTCAGGTACAAGCTCTCCAAGTTGTTTATGATCATTATTATTGTAAGTTTATGTGCTTTGAGACATGAGGTAGTTTAACGCAGTCTCTTGTGATGCTTTGCCAAGAGCAGCTGTGTGTGTGCGCATTCATGTGATTTGGAGGAGGCATGTACGGTGGCCCAGTAGTGCACAACACAACGAAATTAAAAAGGCAGACATAAGTTCACAACACAACGAAATCGAGCCACAACACAACGGAATAAAGCCACAACACAACGGAATAAAGCCACAACACAACGGAATCGAGCCACAACACAACGGAATAAAGCTACAACACAACGAAATCAAGCCACAACACAACGGAAATGCTCCCGACCACTAGGGGGCTCTCAGAGCTCTGAAAAAGTTAGTTTTCCTTGCCACTGTTCTATAGAGTCGGCAGTAATATCAATAGCATGATTAGTTTAAACAGTATGTAACCACCGTATATCGACATGAAATATTAATTCAATATCACCTACGTGCAAAATAGCTTCATATTTATACTTGTGAATGATTTGACGCGCTACCACAACGCATGATGAAGGGAACGTCTGCCAATCCCACCAAGTGGTTAAAACGTACAATTTGTATTCATTAAAATTACTTTTAACATTTAAAAATAGACATATTCAAATTCCAAAGCTTGTCATTCTTACGAACAGGAACTAACAAGCTTTGGAATTTGAACATGTCTGTTTTTAAATGTTAAACAAAGTCATTGTAATGAATACAAATTATACGTTTTAACCACTTGGTGGAATTGGTGGGTGTTCCCTTTATCATGCACCGTGGTATTGCGTCAAATCATTCACAAGTATAAATTTGAAGCTATTGTGAACATAGTGGATTTTTAATTCATATTTCATGTCGATATACAATGCTTACATACTTAAAACTAATCATGGTATTGATATCTTTGTAAAACTGTCGACTTTATAGAACAGTGGCAAGGAATAGTAACATTACCGAGCTCTGAGCGCCCCCAAGTGGCCGGGAGCATTTCCGTTGTGTTGTGGCTTTATTTCGTTGTGTTGTGAACTTATGTTTGCTTTTTTAATTTCGTTGTGTTGTGCACTACTGGGCCACCGTAGGCATGGCTTTGGAGAGTGCTCTGAATGGAGGGTGGATGTTATGATTTGAAAGCTAGCTTGCTATTGCTAGCCTCTCCGAAAATGTCCTATTGCACCTTTAACGCAAAATGACACGTGTAACGCAAAATGACACGTGTTAAAATACTCATAACACAAAAAAAATGTGTTAGAGAATGAATATCCTTTTTGAGATAAGCGATCCAATGATGCAAACTACTAATTTTTTAATCAAATTTCGTTGTTTTGAACTGAAAATATTCTATCACTGACACGATTCATGTAATTCATAACTGAATGTGATGAGACAAGAAACATTTTGCATGTTCGACATATTAGACTTACAAATAAGAGTGAATGTGTGGATATTTTAAAATAAAATATTACAAATAGTTTACTTCACAACTACAATTAGACCTAAAACTTTTTTACAGTCTTATTTCTTTTTCTTTATTCCCTTTAATTCCTTAAAAAATAAAAAGACCAATCACAAAACTTGATTAAAATTTAAACTTCACAATTATTGCAGTTCTCAAATAACTGCAATTAGATCAAATTTAAAGATCGAAAACCACAATCAGATGATCAATCAATAATTTCGAAAGGCCTAAAGACAACTACGTACCTGTGCTATTGCCCATTTGTATACGAATGGCCTTATGATGGGTTTCATGTACTTGTCCAGCCTTTGCAACATATCTGGTTGAGTAGGGTCCACTGGAGAGCGGTCATTCTTATCCAGGCAGTAGGTTATGGCATTATGGCTCCCTACAAAGCCATTTAAACAATGACACAATGACCAGGAGTATTAAAGGGATAGTTCACCCCAAAATGAAAACTCTGTCATTATTTACTAACCCACAAGTAGTTCCAAACCTGTATGAATTTCTTTGTTCAGTTGAACACAAAGGAAGATTTGGAAAAATGTCAGTAACTAAACAGATCTCGCCCCCCATTTACTACCATAGTAGGAAAAATAAAAATGTTATGGTAGACAGTGGGGTGCAAGATCTGTTTGGTTACTTACACATGTTTGGAACTACTTGAGGGTGAGTAAAGGATAACAGAGTTTTCATTTTTGTGTGAACTATCCCTTTAATGGTACTGAACTATACTGTCTAAGCAAATATAAGCAGACTGTAAAAAAAGGGTATGCAGTTAATCAGAAATTAGAACTGAGGTCACTCTCATCAAGTAATGGTACACTCCAAAAATAACAATATCCACACTTTCAATACATAGAGGATTTATATTAAATTTAAACCATAAAAAGTTTATCATTGCAGGCACTTAATGAAAACATAAAAAAAGAAGAAAAAAAAGTTCAAATTCCCTCAAAAATATTATTTTTTTCATTACTCAGAAGTGCATATTTAGAAAAAGATGTTGCATTCGGTTAGTAAACATATAAATGAAAATTAAAGGTTAAATACCTGGAATAGCCATGTAACAGAGAGGGGTATCCCACAGTGCACTGGGTAGATTGGCCATCCAGTTATCCATGGGCAGCTCACTCAATGACACTTGGCTGATAGCCGATGTCATCTTGGATTACTGTCAAAATGTAAAAGTTGAGAGAATGTGTACTGTATTTCATTCAACTTCATCTTAAACTTGATAAATATCCAAAATAAACACAAAGACACCAGCATAGTTAAGGATTAACCAGAAAGTCTCCCTAGGTCAAGCAGCTTCATGTAGCTGGTCCACCATCAAGACCAACAATAAACCAGCAATGGAAATTCATTGTGGTTTGTTTAGCATGGAAAAGACCAGTAGCTATGCAAATACAGGATTTCATTCAAATGAAATGAATTGAAATATGCACTGTCGTGAGTTATAAAATATCAGGATTTACCAGGCTTTAAATGTTGTTTCTTAGTCCAGGGAGAGTATTTCAGCAATGATGTTTAAAGTAATTTTATTCGGTAGACTTGACACGTGAGAACAGGTTAAACCGGCTTCAACAGATTCTGATGCTGAAGGACTCAGATGCTGCAAGGAAATGTGATATATATTCGTCCACTTCATTGATTCCCAAAGCACCATAGTGGTCGTGTAAAAGTGAGGTGGATGTTACGCGGTGATGAACTTGTCATTGGCGGCACAAGGTTGAACAAGGCTGGGTATCCACAACAAAATCCCGCGTTGAAAAACGAAATAGTCCGGAAGAAACTCTCTTCTTCACCGTGTAATGATGAAATTCAACTTGTTTCAGAGTTTTCCTTTCATTTCAATCGTCAAACGAATCTTCGTACTACTGGACCTTTCGATAATCTGTCCATTGAAGAGATACTGGAGAACAGAAATGGTGATAAAAACGGCGCACTTGTCCGCTGCATTCTCCACCCGGCCGGTCTGTCAGTTTCAGACACGTACTACGGTGAAGGCTTGTGTCATGAATATTAATTACGTGACGAGACGCTCGGCCAGAAGGACGACATGATTTGTTGAGCTTGACTTATGAATATCAATGACGTAACAAGACGTAGGGCGAAATGATTCGCTGAAAGGCAGACGTTGGAGAGACGGCTAACACATTTACGAATGAAAAAATTTCGCTCATGAATATTAATTAGGGCAATTGGCTAGACGCAAGGAAGCGTCATCAGCCATGCACCATTAATATTCATAAACCTTCCCAATAGTAGGATTTGTATTTTGACATGTTAATTTTTACGCATATGCTTCTATACTTTATAACGAGACAGCGCTTCAAACGATAAATGAGTGTGTCAACACAGTCATTTTTTAATATAGAATACATCTGGTTGGACAAGTTTAATTTATAGTTTTCTCTAGATGGGACTGGTGATGCAGCTCCTCTCTGCTGCTGAGAGTGAGGCAGAATGCTAAACTGCTGACCTCAGTGTTGTAAGAGAAACAGTGTTTCGCGATGACACGGGACTTTTCTCTAATACCTCACAGCATCACTCACTACTACACAGAAGAGAATCTCTTTTGCACTATTATGCAGATTCATTTGATCAGTTACATTTACCTAACATCTTCAGAAAAAAACAACTCTGAAAATAAAGAAGTAATGGAACCTAATCATCCCAGCTGTGCAGTTCCATTGTTTTCAATTTAACAAAGCCAACTTAATCCAGTTCACTATTGGCGCAGTGACTCCAGTTGACCTTCTTTTTACTTCATTGGAATTCCATAAGAACAGCATGGGGTGGCTCCAAGGGCTTCTTTGTCTTGTATTATGTCACAAAACCCCTTTTAAAGACAAAGTTTGCAAAACAAGACAATATAGTACTTCAGCCATTGCACAATAGGGCTTTTACGCATTATGCAAATTGTTGAACAGTGATAAGAATAGTTAAATGTTCATAACATTAATACAGAATGGTATTCAGTCTTTGTGCTCCAAGCTGCAATTTTTCAATGGCTCTAGTTAGGGATGCACACTTGGTGATTGAAAGATCCTAATCGATGCATTTTTTTTTTTTTTTTTTTTTCATATTACTGTCCATCAGACAAATCTCTTTCTTATTTAAAAAAAAAATACAGTTTTAGGTGAAAACATTTTGGTAGCCTACAGAATCAAATTTCTAGTAGCTACTTTGGAAAAATACACATTCCATCAGTGAATAAAGCATTACTGCTCTATGTTTCTCTTTCCCCTGTAATAATATGATTTGAAGGATTGGTGAATAGTGTTTTTCATACAAAGGTCTATATATATATAGACATTGCAGGGGTAAAGCAATATCCATTCAAACATTTGGGTTTAAAAAAAAAAAAAAAGTCTCACCTAGGCTGCATTCATCTGATCAAAAATACAGTAAAACAGTAATATTGTGAAATATTATTACAATTTAAAATAACTGTTTTCTATTTTAACATTTCAAAAATTAAAATTCAGTTGAATCAAATAAAATATTTCTTTCTGAAGCTACTTTTTATAATGTCTATTTGATGCTTTACACAATAATGACTTCAAATGATCTTTTGGGGATAATTTCTTTAATTAATCGCCACATCATTGAAGGCGGTGGATTCTGGAAACAACTGCCGCTTCAATATATATATTTTAAGTTCTTAATCAACATTTATCTTTCTGTTAAATTATTTGAATGACTTCTTCAACATATGTTAAAGCATTTATTTTCCTTTTCAAACACTAGAAAATAATTTTGAATATTGTCTGTACCACTCACTGAGAGAAAAGAACATGTTATCAGTATGTTTTGGGAAAGTTTCCTGCTCAGAGCTGAGCTCAGATCAACTTCAACCTTGACGAAGTTACGAATCACGTGTATCTGTGTATGTGCGCTAAGTGTTCTGTGCAGGTCCTTTGTACTGGTGGACAACTGGCACTCTGCTTAAGACCAGCAGACGCCATATCATGACCCCAAAAGGACATCCAGTACATAAATCCAGGGTCTCCTCGTCAGCATCCTGACGAATGGAGATACGGACTCTGACTATCTGTCCATGTGTGGAAGATTACCAAATTTGTCTATTTTTCTTAGCCAGTCAGAATCATTTTTACCTTGGTAATGACACAGTTAGTTGACTCTGTTAGAGTATAATTGCTGTGAAAATGTGAATGTACGCAGAGTGGCCTACAAACACCTTGTGAGACTTGAAGCTGGCTTCTGCTGATGAAACTGCAAACTATTCTTCAGTAAAATTTTCTTCAATTTATTGACTCCGGATCTTTATTAATCATATCTGGTCTTTTGGGTCTTTAACTGTAGAATTCCCCTACATCAGTCTTTACTGTCATTTTTGATCAATTTAATTCATCCTTGCCGATTAAAGTATTAATTTCTTTAAAAAAATCTTACTGACCCCAAACGTTTGAATGGTAGTGTAGGCTACTTTTATATTCAAAGCACTGTGCATTGTAAAAAATGTGTCATAAGATGCTTAATTTATATGTGTTGCAAGTTTAAAAATGTTAATACTTCTTGTTCATGACATGATTTCACGCTCAGTTTCTCCTGTTCTTTTTTCTATTCTCATGTGGACATACAGGTTCATCTAGATAAGGAGTGTCCAACCTTGTTCATGGTGATCTAGTTTGCATTTTAGATCTAGCTCTAGTCAAACACCTGTCTGAACCAGCCAATCAAGGACAGAGTTCACTCAAATTACACACAGGTGTTTTAGAGCAGGTTGGTCATTGCTGCAGTTTGGAATCCTGATCAAGTTCTTTGCTCCTGCTAGACCAAGTCTAAAAATGTTACTTGGTGCTTTATAAAAGGAGTACTTAACTTTCTGTAATGCTAAAATTGATTTATACTTCGCAGTGTCGATGTTGAACAAAGTACACTTTGTTCAACAAAGTGCATACTTATAGTTGTACTGACAATTAACATTATACTGTAATTTACAGTAACATCAGTCATGGAAATACATTTGCAAATAGAATATCTAAATAATCAATAATGCTCAGAACTAAATGAAAGGATTAGTTCAATTAAAACTGAAAATTACCCAAGATTTACTCATCCTCGAACCATAGGTGTATATGACTTTCTTCTTTCTGATGAACACAATCGGAGTTATATTAATAAATATCCTGACGCATCCAAGCTTTATAATAGCAGTGAACGTGACCAACAAGTATGAAGCTCAAGAAAGTGCATCCATCCATCATAAATGTACTCCACACAGCTCTGGGGGGTTAATAAAGGCCTTCTGAAATCATGTCGTTCATAGCGATGCATTTGTGTGAGAAAAATATCCATATTTAACAAGTTATAAAGTAAAATATATAGCTTCTGCCAGACAGCCTTCCGTATTCAACTTACGAAGAAAGTGTAATGCCTCTTGTAGTTCAAAATGCTTACACTATATGTTCTACGCCTTCTGTATTCAACTTACGGAAAAAGTTGTCATAATTTGATTGACTTTTTTTCTTGAAATTTAACGACTTTTTTTTCTCATAATTTAATGAGTTTTTTCTCAACATTTTATCTCAACTTTTTTCTCGAAATTTAACAAGTTTATTCTCAACATTTTATCTTGACTTTTTTTCTTGAAATTTAACGACTTTTTCTCGTAATTTAATGACTTTATTCTCAACATTTTATCTCGACTTTTTTTCTTGAAATTTAACGACTTTTTTTTCTCATAATTTAACAAGTTTATTCTCAACATTTTATCTTGACTTTTTTTCTTGAAATTTAACAACTTTTTCTCGTAATTTAATGACTTTATTCTCAACATTTTATCTCAACTTTTTTTCTTGAAATTTAATGAATTTTTCTCGTAATTTTATGACTTTATTCTCAACATTTTATCCCGACTTTTTTCTTGAACTTTAACAAGTTTTTTTTCTCGTAATTTAACAAGTTTATTCTCAAAATTTTATCTCGACTTTTTTCGTGAAATTTAATTATTTTTTTCTCATAATTTAACGAGTTTATTCTCAACATTTTATCTCAACTTTTTTCTTGAAATTTAACAAGTTTTTTTTCTCGTAATTTAACGAGTTTATTCTCAACATTTTATCTCAACTTTTTTTTTCTTGAAATTTAACAAGTTTTTTTCTCGTAATTTAACGACTTTATTCTCAACATTTTATCTCGACTTTTTTTCTGGAAATTTAACGACATTTTTCTCATAATTTAGTTTATTCTCAACATTTTATATCAACATTTTTTCTTGAAATTTAACTTTTTCTCGTAATTTAATGACTTTATTCTCAACATTTTATCTCAATTTTTTTTCTTGAAATTTAACGACTTTTTCTCGTAATTTAATGACTTTATTCTCAACATTTTATCTCGACTTTTTTTGTGAAATTTAAAGAGTTTTTTCTCGTAATTTAATGAGTTTATTCTCAACATTTTATCTCGACCTTTTTCTCAAAATTTAACAACTTTAATCTCGAGATAGTTTTATTTTTTTATTATTGCTTGGCCCTAATCCTCTTCTGTACTTGAGAGTGAGTAAATCTTGGGGTAATTTTCATTTTAAAGTGAACTAATCCTTTAAAATTTTACAGCTCTCTCAACGCTGAGGGTCCAGTGTTTTTTATTTCCACAATAAATCTGACGGTTTGTTATCCCTTACCAGTAAAAGCTGAAGAACTGTGTTTCTTTTACTTGCTATGATTTATATTTCTTTCTCAACAGAGTGAGTGCTGTGCTGGTTTAACACTGGAGTCAAACTCAGCTTTTTCTTCGAATGATCAATAAGCCTTAGGCAGCATTGAAATCCTGCTGTAGCAGCTAACACAGCAGCCGCTCAACCAAAATAATCAGTTGGGTCTTAAGATAACCTGGTTAAGCTTCAAAAGAACATCAGATGACAGTGGAGCTCATCATTATTGAGCTATATCAATATTTAAGTGAAATGGAAATGTCTCTGCGCAGCAATAGTGAATGATCCACTAATCTGCTTAAACTGAAGCAAGTTAAGCATAATGGACACCATCTGATGACTCAAATGTGGCACAATTATGAGGGTATGACATATTAAAAATCAAGGATTTTAACTGTTCTGCATTCATCAGATCACCAGAAAGCACATCTTATGACTAAACCCCTTCAGAATGTAAACGATTCACTCATTATTGTGTTCTCTCATTGTGTTAGTTGACAGCAGGAGGCAGGTACAGCCTGAGGAATCACCAGAGTGCAGAAACTGTGGTTTCTGGAGCGAAGAAAATGATTAAAACTATGGAGAACACTTCCATTTGGACTGGCCAGAGGGCTCCTCGAGAAGAATGAGGTTGAAGGAAAATGACAGACTAATTACTGCTTTAGAGCTTTACATCAACATGACTTGTAACTTCACAATTTGAAGTGGCGGATGCACACTACTGTTTAAAATTTGGTGTCGCTAAATCTCTTATGCTCACAAACGCTGCATTTATTTGATCAAAAATACAAAATACAGTGAAATATTACAACTTTAAATAACTGTTTTCAATATTCATATATTTTAAATGTAATTTATTCTTGCGACGGCAATGCATTATTTTCAGCAGCCATTACTCCCGTCTTCAGTGTCATTCTAATATGCTGATAATAATGCTTTTCAATAAACATTATTATCAACATTATATTCTCTTTTTATCATCAACAAGAGTTGTGCAGCTTAATATTGTTGTGGAAACCGGGAGTAGAAAGTTCAAATAAAACAGGATTTATTTGAAATCTTTAGTAACATTATAAATAGCATTACTGTCACTTTTGATCAATTTAATCAGTACTTAGTGAATAAAAGTCTTTAAAAATATTTTAATATAACCTCTGGAGAACCAATTTTTTTATTGAATTTAGTTTTTTGTCAATACATTGTTTCAAGCATAAGAAACAAATTGATTTTTTTTTTTTTTTGTTGAAAAAAGTTATTTATATTTTATGCTTAGTAGAGAACACCAGGACTAAGTTATAGAGAAAATGTAAAGACATGTATAAGCAAAAACTGTTTTTTTGGGTTTTTTTTTTTTTTTCATTTACCAATCAATTTTAGGTTTCAGGCTAATTTTTAACCAAACTTTGTATAAAGATGATTTTCAACTATGTTATGAAATATATAAAGATTTCATACACTATTTTACTTTATACAATATGTGTAAACATTGCCATAAATTGTACACGTTGTATTTAATTTGCATAATGTGTTCTCAGGGGGAATGTGTAATAAAAAAAGAAGTGTAATAACTTGGCTCATATTTCCTAGGAATATTGATATACAATTTCTTTCCCTATTCACTTGTTGTCTCCCCAAAAAACATACTGTGAGTCTGATATCTTGAGAGGTCATGTATGAAATCACTGTTTCATAAGAAAAAAAATCATATTCTCATTTAAAATCCCATAACGTTTAAAGTTTATGACAATTTGAAAATTAGTCTGATTCAAGTGATAATTACAAAAAGAGTGCTAAATTTGATAATTCAGTCAATGTCAGTCATTTTTTTAAAGGAGAAGGAGTTACGGTGAAACCTCCAAACATTTGGTATCTCTGAAAAGCCCTGAAAGTGCAGGGCATCCAGGCTTAAAACTGTCACATGTATGGTCTCAGAGAAATTTGCTAAAATATGTCCTCTACAGAGGACAAAATCTGTGCCTGCTTCTGAGGAGATATCTGCATTTTTTGTAATTAATACTAAGAGCCCAGTTTATTTGACTGACTTGGATACACATATGCTTTTATGCCAAAACATGTGTTATTTTTCTTGTGCTAAAACACTCACTACATCTCAAGCACATAAAAATCCATTCTCACTTTATTACAGGCCATTTTTATGGTCTTTTGAAAACATAAGAAAGGGTTTGGTGCTAAGAAGTGACAGAAAATGGATGAGGAAAAAAAAAAAAAAAAAAGAACATTAAAGGTTTGACATCTTTTCACACACACTCTGAAGACAGATGGAAAACCATTTCAGTTGCACACAAACACTTTCTTTTCTAACTCAAGCATGGCTATTCTAACATTAACAAAGAAGTGAAAACAACTAAAAGCAAGAGGAAGAGAGACCAAAAAGAACAGAAAAAGGCGGCAAAAAAAGTCCGGCCAGACAAACAGATCCTCAGAACAATCATGATTTGTCAGATTAGAGTTCTTAAGTCTTTATTTATTTGCATAAGCATATCAGTAAGAAAGTATGATAATGTTTCAGTACGTGGAAAGCATCAGAATGTGCTCCACATCTTAACACAAACTACTATGTACAGTCAAAAAACGGAGGTTCCTTTATGTACAGAAACACTGCTTCACGGCCCATAAAACCTACTCTACACATGCTCTCATCATGTATGAGTCCAAGTGCAGCTGCAGCAGAAACACTATGGCTGGGTAGAGAGACACAGTGATATATATCAGTCCCAAAAATAGACCAATCTGCACTTCTGCAATCAGCCAGCAAGGATATTTTGGCACACCGCACTAAAATCCAATCGGCTGATCCTCAACAGAGGAAAACAGAATCTGGCACTTCTAATTACCGCTGAAGAACTAGGGTAATTTGTGGCAGTAGATTTGAGATGCTTTTGAAGATTGTCACCTTTGCACTGATGTCCTAGAGCCAAAAGACAGTTTTGCTCGGCTGGCTGACTTGACATAGTCCCCAGCTGGACCTCTCTGGTTTTGCCCCCTCCCTCCCTTCCGGCACTTCCCTTTAACTTCGGACTCAGAGTCACTGAGCTCTGCGTCTGGGCAGTAGCCATCGCTCTCCTGGCATGCTCTGCTGCCCCCTAGAGGCTGGTCGTTGGAAACCGGTTTGGAGAATGCTGAAGTCTTGCGTGCGTTCTTCTCAAAGGCCCGAAGGTCCTCAGTTCGTACTAAACTAACAGTGGCCTCCTTAAGAGATCGACTGAAGTGCTCAAGAGAGGTTTTGTGGAATCCACCTGACTGACCTTTCCCTGAAATCTTGTTACATGTGTCCTTCTCAGTGGGCGTCTGGCAGGAAGTGTCTCTTTGGAGTACGGGCTTGTCCATAATGCCGTTGGATTTCAATGGGCGGGTTTTCTCTGGTTCAATCTTGCTCTTCCCATTGGATGATTGACCGTGGAGGGCAGCATGTAGCGCTAGGGGTTTGCCCGATTGCTTTATGGCCAATGGGGGAGTCCCACCATCTCGCCGTATGTAGATGGAGGCGGGCAAGAGACCGTTGGCGCGCTCCTCTATCCGTGCCCGTCCGAGATGGAGTTGCGGTTTGCCCTGTCCGATGCCTCCCTCACTAGTGTCATATACGTTTCCGCTGTTATCCGGGCACAGGGGTCCATTACCAGATTTGGAACTGGTTTTGCCATTGCCAAGCGACACTTTGGGCATTTTGAGTTTTAGGGTTATCCTGGGAGGAGGGTGGAACAATAGGTTCTCTAAAGAAGAGGACACTGGAAGCCCTGTCAATAAAAGTAGGAGTCAGTAAGTCAGTGGTGCTGGACAGTCAAAAGACAGGTTACGCAAGATTACGGTTATCTTTACAGGGTTAGTTCACCCAAAAATGAATTTCTGTCATTAAGTACTCACCCTCATGTAATTTCACACCTGTAAGACCTTCATTCATCTTTGGAACACAAATTAAGATATTTTGATGAAATCCGAGAGGTTTTTTAATTCTCCATTGAAAGCTACAGTGGTCCAACTGTTATGAAGTGACGAGAATACATTTTGTGTGCAAAAACAAAAAAATAATTACATTATTCAACAAATTCGTCTCTCCCCTGTCATATGCTGTTTATGTTTCAGCACTTCCAGGTTAAATGTCAGAACGCCAGCTTAGTATTGGCCACTAAAGAGCTGGAGCTCTGCAGCGTAAATAGCGTAGCAGAATGACACGTAGTTATTTTTGTTTTGGCACTGCACATAAAAAGTATTCTTGTCGCTTCATAACATTAAGGTTGAACCACTGTAGTCACATTGACTTTTTTAACCATGTTTTTACTACTTTTCTGGACCTTAAATATGGTAATTTTGTTGCTTTCAATGAAAAAAAAGAAAAAAAAAACCTCTCAGATTTCATCAAAATATCTTAATTTGTGTTCCGAGGATGAACAATTTTCATTTTTGGGTGAACTAACCCTTTAATTCACTGGATCTTTATGGCTGCATGAATTTAAATCTAGAATCTAAGGATAAACATGTAAACAAATTATTTAACCATTTAAGCGCTGCTTCTTCCGGTCAAGTGTATGAGGTAACACAGCGCTGTTTATCATATTAGATACATTTGAGTGTGTTGAAAATGATGTTGTAACATTACTCTGTGTTCACTCTGTGGCTGCTGCGAGACACTTGTTGCACACTGCAGTAAGCTAGATTGATTTTAGAATATCATAATAAATGGTGGGTGGCTAGTGTTGATAAATGGCATGCAATTAATTTTAAAATGTATTGTATGATGAAGAAAATGCTGTATTACTTAGCTACTTGACAAGTTTTTCTCTGAGGCATGGTAAAAGAATTGTACTCTTGGAAAATAAAGAACTAGATTTAAACAATAAAACTAAACGTGTTGAGCTATATAACAAGTTTTCTGTCTATAAATGTAACCAAACAGTTGTTCCACTGTCTAATAAAACATGTAATATATTAAAGCGTCTTTGGTGTTTTCATGGTTTCTACAAAATAAAACCTGAAACTGAGGGTAACGGGGGTATGACGCCATTGATAGGCAACTCCCAGACATGTCCCAGATCCTTGGTTAAAAATCGCGATTTTCTCACGATTTACAAATAGTTTCAAACATTTGGGATAGTACTCAACTGAACAAAATATATAACACTTGCCTAGTGGTTTTTGGATATTTTACTGCAAAACTGTTACATATTGTGCCTTTAACTAAAAAAAACAACAACAACAACAAAAACAATTAAAATTACCTGCAGTTAGCTCTTGGTTAATGAGCTTGACATGTAGATTGAAAATCTGCTCCTGTGCTTTACTCTGGGACAGCTTCAGCTTCTCTCTTCGACTCACCATGTAGCACAAGTTTCTCACCTGACAAAATGACACACAAACACATATATGCATATAAGAATCATAAAATCAAAAATTCACAACATGATACTGATGATTTAAGCATGCATTTGCACTACCATTCAAAAGTTTATGATCAGTAATACTTTTTTTCTGAAAGAACGCATTAAATTAATCAAATGTAAACAGTAAATACATTTAAAATCTTAAAAAAGATTTTTATTTCAAATAAATGCGTTTTTTTAACTTTCTATTTATCAAAGAATCTTGAATTTTTTTTTTTTTTTTTTTTTTTTTTTTTAAAGTACTCAACATTGATTTAAATTTATATTCAAATACAAAGAAAAAGATTTTTTTCAGCCTTGGAAAGAGACTTAAAAAATCATATTGACCCTAAACTTTTGAATGGTAGTGTACATAAACCAACTGAACTGTGCATTTATTAATTCAAGAATCAAATAAAATAAGATATGGATTGTCTTTAAAACTACTTGATTTTGAGGAAGCCCAATCAGACACCAATCAAAAGCAATTCATTAACACTAAATTCAAACCGAAACTAAAAGGTCTTCACAAAAAGAAAAGAAAGAAAGAAAGAAACATGGATAATAATGGGAAAATTGCTCACAGCAAGAAAAAGACTACCAAGTTGTTGCAGATCCACACCTATGCCTAAAAAAAAAAAAAAAAAAAGTACATCTCATCCATTATGGCATGAGTACCCACCCTCTCCAGGTCTTGCCGCAGGTGCATGAACATGCGCATTCGTGTGTGGATGCTGTCCTCTTGTGGCTGCTGCAGCAGGTTCTCTTCATCTTCTTTAGGTGGCAGCAGGGCCTTATTAAAGTTGCTTTTCCTCTTTATTTTCCAGTACTGAAAGATGAAATCCAGCAGGTGGCTTGGCAGTCCAAGGTCTTGGGCCACTTCCTCAGGATGAACGAGTGTGTAGAACTCCTCCTCCAACTCCTGAAGCTTCTGCGCCCTCAAGCCCAGTTTCTCAGTCTCAGTCGGAGGTTTATGACGGGCCGGACTCAAACCCGCTTCGCCTGCTTTAGGTTTGCTGTGCTTCAGGCAGTAGGATTTGAACTTGACCTCGTCACCTTCATCCAGGATGGTCTTCATCTCCAGGTTGTGCTCAAAAGCACAAGTGACATGGAAAGGGATGGTGCAGTTCTTAACCGAACACTAGAAGACAAGAGACAGTGTTAAAAAACATGGACAGCCTGGAAGACAAAACTAGAACCATTATTTTAATAATTAATAATTATCATAATAATATCATAATTTAATAATCAATAATTGTGAGAAAAAAAAATCTTGCTCAATGTTCTTAAAAACAATATGCAAATTGAAGGCTATTAAAAAAAAAAACCTAAATGAAAGATTTTATGCTACACATTGCGTATATTTAAAAAATATATTAATGGTACAATATAAACAGATTTTAATACATTACTGTTCTCATAAAATTATCATTACTTGCTGAATAATTTAAATTAAATACAATTAAAATTAGACTACCATTTTGCATCCATGATTTCATCCTATTGCACTCGATTTGTAAAAATGACATCACTGAAGGACGTTTTCTGTGCTTAATTTCACATATCCAACTAAGCAATAATTCACTAACTATAATTTATTACTTCTTTGCCCTATACAGCATTACCTGTATGCAGGCTCCAGTCTTGAGTTTACAGAGACTGCAGATGAGCGACCAGCGACTGGGGGGAATATGAGACACTTTGGTGATGGGTTCCATCCTCTCCGGGCATGCAATGCTCACCTAAAACAAACAAATTCTTAATACTTATTTTCTTTAAAGATGATCAAAAGTGGAGTTTTGTGTCTGTTAACTCCGAGACTATCTATATAATATACTTAAGTAAACTAACAAATAGCAAATATGCTGACAGGAGCGAAAGCTCAATTTCATAATATTATTATTTATGAAACAACATTAAGATCATACAAGCATGATGATAAAGAAGGTGTAATTCCATTTTTGTGACACAAAACTTACCTCCGGTATCCAGAGGGCACAGCTTACATGAGCCCATTTAGTGCCCGCCCTGGTAGCCTTCATTGCACCCCCTCTTTTAGGACACAGAAGGCACTGAGGGTTGATACCAAGCACACAAGTTCTGCACAGCCAGTTTCCATCTGGCACTTTCACAATGCCATAGCAGGCCTGCAACAAAATACAAGCATGAGTTTTGCTATAAACTTATCTACTTCTAGTTCACAACACTTAATAAAATCATATACTATAGAAATATTACAAACATGTATTTATTTTTTTCTTATATTAATCAGCATCAAAGGCTATATTCATGGCAAAAAAATACAATATACAATTAAACTTTACAACATTACAACCAAAACTACACTTTTTCAAACGTTTGGGGTCAGTCAGATTTTTTTTTTTTGTTCATTAAGGCTATACAGTAAAACTATAATATTGTGAAATATTATTACTGCTTTCTAATGCCTTTTTAAAATATTTTAAAATGTAATTTTTTATTCCTGTTTTGGTAAAGCTGAATTTTCAGCATCATTACTCTAGTCTTCAGTGTCACATGATCCTTCAGAAATAATTCTAATTTGGTGTTAAAGAAACATTTATTATAATGTTATTATAAACTTGTGCTCAAATTTTTGATGAATAAGTATTAAAAAAAAACAACAACAGTAAGATTGATCTCAAGATGAAAATCAACTTTACAATTTCATTCATCAACAACAACAACAAAAATCTTACTGACCTCAAACTTTTTGACAGTAGTTTATATATCTGCAATATTACAAAAATGTAAATACATTTAAAAAAAAAAAATAATGACAGGATAGTTAAAATTAAGACTTTTTTTTGTCTTTCTTGACAAAATATCCTGCAGATTCTTAGCAATTTACTGATAATATCAAATGTCTCACCTGGTGCACACAAATGTTGCACTTATCGCAAAAGACCATGTCATTCCCTTCCTCGCTGTCAGGTGAGCGACATACATCACAGATGACGTCCTCATCGTACTCTATTCCCAACCCTTCCTCCGTCTCGATGGCGTGGTTCATGTTGTCGTGGCATTGCCTCTCCAGTGCCTCCATCACCCGCTCCATCGTCAGCTCATCCACCGGCCCGTCACCTACATGTAACATACAAATCGTACTTTATTCTTTGAAGCAAGTCATGACACCAAATCTTACAGGGAAAACACCAGACCAGGCCTAGCTTTTACAGGCATCCTCTCTCTTACCCATCGTCCCAAGCTCTGCATTAAGCTTCTGGAGCCAGTATAGATCCATATCATCTAGGTCATATCTGCACATAGCCTCTGCCAGCTCCTTGATATTGACATAACCCGTCTCCGTAGAGTCCTGACTCCAGCACTGAATATATTTCCTCGGTTTTGTGAAGAGGACCTCCTTTGGCTTCTCTGCTATTATCCTACACATACACACAAAAACATAGCCACCATGAATTTTTTTTTTTAAATGGAATATTGCCGTTTTTATAATAAATGATTTATTATAAAAGACCTGTACTACCAGTACCAGTCGGTAGTAAAACAAAAAAGCAAAAAAAGTTGACAGTATCAGCATTTCTGCAGTACCAGTAGTAGAGTAGAGTAGGGTGTATTCAGTACTCGCTGATAGACGCTGCTTTCAAATGCTCTTGTTCATGTTTGAGTGTCATAGGCTCCTTTTTACAGTGTGTTTTTACAGCTGTTGAGCATTGTAGCCAATCACAATCATATCTCTTGAGCTTGTGAATGCAATGGCCTATCAGAGGTGCTAGTTTTAATTAAGTTGAAAACGCACAAGGTTTTGTTTTGTTCAACGAATCCTTTTTATTATAACCAACAAAGTGTAAACATGATGTAAATAAGAGATTCATTGTATAGTTAAGACACCTTTTTATTATAACAGAAAAATTAAGTAACAGTAATTTTTATTATCTATTCACAATCTGAATACAAGTTTAGTTTTTCATGCTGCTAAGAACAACCATATCTAAATGCATGATTGAATAGGAAACTGCGATAACTGACAGCGATGACCAAGTACTTAATTTAACTGTTTTTGCTCTGCTACCCAAAATTTATTTTACTAGAATTTTTTTCTTCTGCTAAACACAAAACAAGATATTTTGAAGAATAAGGGTAACCAAGCAATTGATGGGCCCCATTGACTTCCATAGTATGAAAAAAAAATAATAATATGCTATACATTGAGGTCCATACACTGTTTGGTTACCGACATTCTTCAAAATATATTTTTTGGGGTTCAGCAGAATTAAGAAATTCATAAAGGTTTTAAACAACTTCAGGGTGAGTTAATGATGACAGAATTTTCCTTTTTGGGTGAACTATCCCTTTAAGTCACATGCAAGATGGTACATGTCCAAAAACCTTTTTTTTACTGGCTTTTATTCAAAGTGGCATACCTCACAGAGGGCTGAGGGATAGTGTCTGGACTGGCCAGTACTTGGACGCCTTTTTCCCATTCCTGCTTCCATGTGTCCGCCAACAGGTAATAATCCTCTGGAGAAATATGGTGAGAGTCCGGCAGCTTCATGGCACTGATCAAGTCTTTTCTGAACACCTACAAGGGAGAAATAAGACCAAATATCAACCTGAATGAGTGATATGCCTAGTTTTACTTTAAAAATTAATTCATAAGTCTGCTGAAAAAAAAAAAAAAAAAATCAAGGTTCTTAAAACAGGTTAAGGTAATATTCTTCTGTTTTTACCTCTGCTGGTTTCTTCTGAGCAGAGGCGGGGGTGCCCGGTTTGCTTCCATACTTGTTAGAGGAAAAGGACGTCGAGGGACCTTTATGATACAACAACGGAGTGTGTCAAGAATAAATATATATTTTTGTTCTCTATAAAACTTACACATAGACTCCGAATTCTGTAAAGCTCATTTTGACTCACTCTCATTGTCTGAACTGTCACTGCTGCTTGAAGTCCTGAGTCGTTTCATCCTGACGTATCCTGCAATGAAAGAGAAGTCCAGCTCAAACATCTTCAATTCAACCATATTCCACTAAACAATTTAGGCACAGTGATTTCACTTAGTACTCGTTTTACAAGTACTGGTATTTTTGTTATTTTTTATTTCTGTGATGGCAAAGTAGAATTTTCAGCAGCCATTACTCCAGTCTTTAGGGTCACATGATCCTTCAGAAATAATTCTAATATGCTGATTATTATTATTATTTGATAGTTGTTGAAATTAATTACTTGATTATTAATTTTGAGGGGGGATTTTTACATTTACCATTGTATAGGTTTCCTACACATTTTCTATTTCAAAATTCCATACTTTTCCAGACTCAAATTTCCAAACCTTTTCGGTTGTTTTTAGATCATATTTAACAAATGGTTAATACATCATTATTTTCCGCATTATATTTGGTATACAGTAGTCATCTGCAAATATTTTTGCACTTACATGATACAAATTTAATAAACCTAAACTGTTTTATTCTTTTTTCCATACTGATCCAGACCTTGAAATTACTCAAATCAAATTACATACTTTTCAAACTGCGTAGGAACCCTGATGGTAATACCATAGTATTCTTTTAAGTGCCAAATATATGTAAATAAATGACACATGCACATGTTAATAATTCAGTATCATAGTATATTTGTCCCATCAAATGATATAACCATAGAGGGCATCTTTAATGGTTTTCCTTTCCTTGAGCTGTTTTTTACTTACCATAAATTCAAAGAGCATGCTACTGTTTTCCTCTGCTGTGCTTCCGCCTCTCGCTCATGCCTGAAAAAGAGAATAAGACATGAGGCGAGAACACAAACTACAGTCTAAATGAAAATGTGGAGTAGTAAAATAGGCACTGGAGGGTAACAGGACTGATAGACACTCAGCAAAGCACAGCCTGTACTGTGATTTATTAGTCTCCAATACCTGACTGAGGGGCCTCCTTAAATAAATATTAACCTGGTTCACTAGGAGCAATTGCAGCCAAACCACACGTATGAAACTATGTACAGACACACCTTGAAAGGACAGCTTATATTAAGCAAGGCAAATTATTTAAAGAACTGACTCTTCTGATTAGATTAATATACTTTTTTTCCCCCTAACATATTGTTTTGATATTTTTCAAAAAGCTTTAGCTGTCACTTAGCATAATAAACATCTGGGAGAAGTTGCATTTTAAAAACTGCTATAGTCATAAAAATGTAGACGGACGTCTCTGACCATTGTGTAGCGACTTTTGAAAACATTGTGCTATCGTTTGAGTTGGTTATTTCTGTGGTTGGTGAGGCAGTTGCCTGGCAGAGCGGACACTATAAATACCACAGACAGGATGAGAAGAGTCGAGAAGGAATCTGCATATTTAGCAGCATATTGTGAATTAAAGCCTTGGAGCTCCCTGATGCCTGCTACAGACTGTGCGATTTCGGCAATCCTGTAAAATCATTCACTGCACAAACAAAACAACAGGAATTTACAAGATTTCAAGTCATTTCACCATCATACCAACCCGAAAACCTCCAAGAGAGGGAATTTGTGTGACTGTGTTATGTAACAGTTTAGCATACAGGATAGTACTAGTGCTGTCTGCCCAGACCCCCTACAGTCTAGAAACTTCAGATAGAGCAACAGAGTGTAATGACCTGCTTGAACAGGTACACCCAATGACTTACATTCTCAATATTATAACATTATAAAATATAAAATAAGTTGTAACTATGGTGTGTGTGACCAAAACTACTGTTGTCCTGTTTGTTCTGACATGGTAGTCTATAGGAAAAATATTCACTGTCACCCAGTTAAAGGTAGGTTAGGAAATGTTTTTCATAAACACTTTTTGTTAAAAATTCTCTTTACATCCTGATAGCAATCAATAATAGAAGTTGTTTAAAAGTATTTAAAAAAATGTATCTGAAAAATGTATATAGAGCTCTTTATATCATTAATGTTCAATATTATTGGAATGTTATGTGTTTTAAGACATGAGGTAATTTAACAGCATCTCTCGTGACGCTTTGCAGAATTTGATCTGGCTGTGTGCGTTCATGTGTTTTGGAGGAGGGCGTGGCTTTGGAGATGCTCTGAAGGGAGGATGAGATTATGCTTTAAAAAATAGCTTGTTATTGCTAGCCTCTCCAAAATAAACTCTGCAATATATTGCATACTCATTATACATTGAATTTGCAGACCACAAAATTTTGCAAAATAGTATATTTGCTGCTTATATAAACAAACAATAAACTTGATGTGTGTAATTACTATAAAGAGACAACTACTAGACAACTTCTGACTTAACCAATGGCTTGCATGAGGAGAGGTTGCATAGCGCTATGAATCAGCGTGTCGAATCATGAATCACGTGACTTTGGCGCTCCGAACCGCAGATTCGACATGCTGATTCATAACGCTCCAAAGCTTCATGAAGCATTGTTTTGAAATCGACAATCACTATATAAAAGTCGTTATTTTGTTTTTTTTTTGGCGCACCAAAAATATTCTCATTGCTTTATAATATTAATATTGAACCACTGTACTCACATGAACTGATTTAAATATGTTTTTAGTACATTAATGGATCTTGAGAGAGGAAATGTCATTGCTGGCTATGAAGGCCTGACGGAGCCATCGGATTTCAACAAAAATATCTTAATTTGCATTCCGGAGATTAACGAAGATCTTACGGGTGTGGAATGTCACGAGGGCGAGTAATAAATGACATTATTTTCATTTCTTGGTGAACTAACCCTTTAACAAAATTCTAGCATGATCCTTATTAATATCATTATCAAGCTAGTATGGATTGCTACTACTGTACTAAACAAGCATTTATTAATTAGATCAAATGTATAAGATGTTAGACTGCACTCATATATTGCAATGTCTCTAGACTAATTAAATGGAAAAAGCACTCTGTGCACCTCTTCACTGCTCCATGAAGGACTTGATGTCGATCTAAAGCCACATTTGTGACAGTAACAGACCAGCTTTCAAGCGCAGAGAAGAACATCTGCTTCTGACGCACACACTCCCCCATTCGCACAGTGCAAATGTTTTAAAAAGGAAACACTAATGAGACTGAATGGGTGAAGAACTGTGGCTCTGCATTTAAGAAGGAATGAGAGAGGTAAACTGAAACAGTCTATGATGAAAAGCAGAAACAATGGCTGTGACTAGCTCACCACATTGATAATTAGGAATTGGATCATATCTATCGGCTCTATTTGAAACCTAGTCTTAAATCCACCTATAATAAATCAGTTTTCTGCGGTTGTGTAAATAAGACCAATTCAATCGAGACCAATTAGGAGGGTTGTCGATGTCAATCAAGACCAATTTGGAAAGGTAAATTGACATTATTTCTCAAATTTGCAAGGTTTTAAGGCAAACATGAATTTGTTGCAAGGGGAGGCTATCTAATCTGGGTGGCCTTGCATTGTAGTTCAGAATGGCAAGACAAAATGACAGAGTCCTAAAACCAACCCCCACTCCTACTGCACCATAAAGCACAATGCTCTGCCCGGACAGACCACCCCACACCCCAACACTAACAGATCAGAGGCTGCTGAGTTACTTCACCCCCACACCCACCACATCGACACACACACTAAGTGTTTTTAAATGCAAACTTAAGGAATACCTCCTCACATTAGCATTTAATGGGGTATAGGAATTTATTTTGCTGTTATTTTATTTGTGGTTTTATTGTTGTGTTTTATGGTTGTGATTGTCTTTGCATATTTGTACAGCATTTGGGTCAGTTGTGTAAAAGTGCTTAATAAATAAAATAAACGAAAGGAAACCTCAGACTGACCTAGTCTGCCAACAAACTGTCCCATTTACTGGCTCTTTTAGAAATGCACTTTAAAAATGATAACTGAAATTTAAATCTCTCTCCTATGCATCTTTTTAAATTTGCCGTTGATTTTTTGTGTTGAACTGACCCTTAAGAAGAACTATATTTAAGTAATGGTGTTTTGCTAGTAAACAAAATGTTTTGCACAAATCCTTTAGAATGTTCTTGTTTACTTCCATGCACTGACTATTTTTACTCCAATTCCTGCTTTCGAAGATAGTAGACCAAAAGTATTTAAGTGGAGCCGGAGCAATATTTGGTGGACCTGTTGAAAGCATACACCTCTTCACTGAACGAACAACGAGTATGAACGACACTGGAAGTAGCGTTAAATGAAAAATTAATGAAATTAAGAAGGACAGGGGTTTTCAATCTGGGGTCCAGGGAACCACAGGAGGCCACAAGGGAGTGCTAGTGTGTCTGTGGAAAAGTTTAGAGGAAAATGTGTAAAAACAAATAAATAAATAAAGGAGAAAAAAAACATTTTCTTAAAAAAAGAAGAATGTATTAAAATAAAATATACATTTAATTTAAATAAATAATTACTTGAACAGTACAGTGCTATAGTGAGTAGATTTTTTCAATGATGTAACAATGGTAACAATCTTTTCACATTTATTTTACATATATTTAAATATATTTAATTTTTCACTGTATAAATTTGGTCTTTATACATGAATTTTGGGTTCCCCAAAAAACTTTTAGCAATCAGCTCTTAAAAGAACCTTTTTTTTTTTTTTTTTGGTGTTTAGTTACAAGCGAAATTTTGTGGGTAAAAGGGTCCCTTGTCTATTAGTGATTTATGAAGCACACAGAAAACACTGCAAATCCAGTTGGCCAACTTGAATCTGTTGTTAAATCTGTGTGGGGAGCAGTGTTACCAAGTCTGCGGTCTTCCCGTAGAATTGGGCTACTTTTACACTGGGTTGTTTTTCATGTCAGCGGGTTGAATCGACCCAAATAACGTGATATTTAGTCGCTGGAATGCAAATTTTACCAGGGGAGCCCCACCAAAAGTGAGAATTTTACCCCCCGGAACACGATTTTTACCGTGGGACTCCCCTGAAATGCCTTTGGTCTAGTTTTGAGGAGCAATTGGGCGGGTTTTGTTGTGAAAACCTGGCAACCATGGTGGGGAGTTCTTCCACCATCACACGAAATTCCAGAACACATTCTTAAAAATTGTTGATTCCTATTGAAATGATTGGATTTCAAAAACTGGCCGAACAACAGTAAATGTGACTGCACCTTTAAGTGTTTGGAGAACATTTTAATAATCTAAAGACAATTTATGAAGAACATTTTGTGCAATGGAAAAGTTCCATGGATGTTAAAGTTTCTTCATGGAATCATAGATGTCAATATGGAATCATAGATGTCAATATAGAACCTTTGGTTTTAAGAGCGAATGTTACTTAAACTCAATTTATTTTGGCTTTAATTTTTGTTATATTTTTCTATAACTTGATAAAAGTCAAACTCAAAAGTTGACAATATGGAGAGAAAAAACCTTTGCTGTCATTTGTAAGGGGTTTCAGCATAAAGACAGCGTTAGATGCCCCCTACAAATGACAACAAATCTCTATTGAACAAATATTTTAGTGAAATGATTCAGAAGATTCGACTCACTAAAAGTAAATTCCCTCCACCTAGTGCCCGGACTACTTCACCTCAACACGTACCTCACACAAGACTAGTAACTTACACCAACAAACGTTCGTTTACGGACTATCAGAAGTACTATAAAACTGACCTTACTCACATAACTTACTTTCAGCAAAAATATAAATAAGCATTTTAAATGCATATAGTTCATTATGTAATGCTGAATTAACACTCGACGAGAAGCATAGGATTTCGCGGGAAGCAGTGGGGGGAAACGGAAGCTCGAGGAGGGTATTCCCGCATTCCAACAACGATACTTCCGCTCCAAACTTTGTTGCACCGCTTCAGAATTAAAACTTAATTTTGATTTCATGTCATTTTTTGAATTAAAATGTACAGGGTGCACGTAATTTCTATACAATTATTCGTTTTATCGGTTTAATAATTCATTGCGCTGATGATTTGGAATTTTCAAGAGTGTTCTGCACCGAACGAGAAAAAAAAAAAAAACATTTCAAAATAAAAACAAAAGTTGTCTGATTACACTATTTATATGCAGAACACGAAAAGTGGGCGACAAAATTCCAGCGAAAATTATAGTAGAGTAATTATGCAAAAACCTACTGTGCATTCACACAATGCACGAGACTTAAATCAACTCAAACACCTCTTTGTAAATCTCCAGCATGATGCAACGAGGAGAAATACATTTAGCGAACCCTTGTGTTGTTATGACTATTTGTCACTAATATTCAGCTATGTCCATGCTGGGAGTATGTCCATGTAAGTTCGCACTGCTAAATAAACAATGGGAAGGTAAACACAGAAATGCTTTACTGTAAAGTCCCACTAAACAGTGTCTGTGTGGGAGCATTATGTGCTGCCGTCCACCATTGCTGTACCCGCGAGGGTTTCTGGCGGCCTTGGCGCCAAACTCGAGCCGCCCTACATGACGAACCCTCTCCAGTCACTACAGTCCCTTCTACTGCCATAATAACACTTCCTGTATGTGTTTAACATCATTCAAAGCGTGGTCGCAAACTTTAACGGAAGCATAATGGTATCGCTGCTATCAACACTGTCCCGGTTGTCTAATGTGGACGTAAAACCATGCTCGTGAAGGATTTGTAGGAAGCAGCAGGCCCCGCTGCCTGGATAACTGGCACACTGAACCCTGTGTGAAGACACGAGCAGTATTGTTCATGCTGCACCCTTACCTCACATCCAAAAATCCAGTGTTTCGGGACGATCGCACACGGCGATAGACTCCACAAAGCTGTATTCAAGTCAGCAATCCAGAGGTGCGGCAAATACTCGTATTTTCCTTATTTTTTTCTTTCTTGTCCCACTGTCAATATCCCAAAAGCAGAAATCACCCTCTCACCACGACACAACAGCTCTATTGTACTACCCGACCGCTGGGTCCTAAACTCCGCCCAATTCATGGCCCTACTGACTGAGAGCGCCAGTGCAAAATGCAAAATTCCTTTTTCAGGGGTAGTTAAATGTCCCATAGTAGCCATTATGCAGGGCTGTGAGGTAGTTAATGTTAGGATACAAAATAAAGTAGCAATAATAATTTAGCTACTTATAAGCAGTTATCATAGTATATATCTGTAGTCTGCATGCATGAACAATTTGCTTGAACTTTATAACCTTTCTTACTATTATCACAGTTGAAAACAGTTGCTAATATTTTATACAATTAATATTTTGTGTAAAACATTTTTGTGGTTACATTTCTTTCTTGAATTTTTGATGAATAGGTCAACATTTTTGTATAAATGTCTTTAATGTCACTTTTGATCAACATTATGCATCCTTGCTGAATAAAAGTATTAGTTTCCAGACTTTTTAACAGTAGTATTATATATGTATATGTGTTATATATATATATATATATATATGTGTGTGTGTGTGTTTTGAGCTTGACAATTCAGATAACCTTTGTAATTTTTATTTAGCAACTTAATTATGTTGTAGAACATAACAAAGTCTCTTCAAGTAATGTGCACCACATAACCTTCCAGGTTGGCCTACAAATTGTTGTTGTGACATTACGCAACAATACTGAATCAGACTTTTAGAGTAAACCTGACAAAACTATTTACACCAACTGACATTTGTATTAATATATTCAAGGCTAGTTTAGCTTTGTGTCTGTTTGTAGATGAAAAGAGATGAGATACAACTTTAGACCAAAATGAATGTATTGACAAATCACAGCTTATATTCAGCTCTACAAAACTGTCTCATACAAATAAGAACCTTTTGAAAATAATAATTTAAAAAAATGGTACACTGTGATTCTATCTTGTACAATTGTTTTTTTTGGTCACAGGAAAGTTGTGCTCTCTAAAACGTTCCTACAAAAATAGAGCAGTGTGAAGGAGAAAACTCCTTTTAGTAGTACATTCAAAGTATCAGTTTGAATTTTTACATTCTTTTCAGAACAGTGTTACCTTAAAAACTTTCATGGAGGACGAATGTCATTTGTTTACAATAAAATAAAATAAAAAATACTGAACCCCCAGAAAATATAATTTGGAGGCAAATGAAAAGTCATGCTAAATGGAAAAGAAATAAAATACATGGTATATATCTGTTGTATAAAAAAACCTGATTCAACACAATTCATGTTTTCTGGCAATCGACATATTTTAACAGTAATTTTTTACAGCTATCCAGTATACACAAATTAAGTGACTATACAATATGTAATGGAAATATGTATCCAAGCAAAAGAGAATAAAACACGATTCCCAGCTATACATTTATGGAAAAAAATTAAATAAATATCTATATAATCAGATTCATTATTTTCAGCATATACGTGATATAATTGTCCACAGCAATGTTTGATTAGACTAAAGTTCCAGTTCTCTTTGATTTTTTTCTCTATCTAAAGGCACTTGCCTTCCTGATTGGATCCAAATAACCTGACTGTCTAATCTGACTATTTGTCTGTTTTATAGGCATGAAAATGTAAAATTGTCAGATCACAGAGCAAAATGGTCTAGTAAGAATAAATAGTGGTTATAAACCCCTCAAAATGTTGAGATATCAGTGGCTTCACAATAAGTAATTTCAATTCACTAATATGACAAAATTGACAAAATCAAACAAATATAAACCCACATTAAGGAAAGGTGCCGCTCTGTGCCAGTTTCACAGTCCCATCTGCATGTCGGCAAAGTTGAAAAAGTTGTCGACATCACGTGAGGACGTTTGTTTGCTCTCAGAAACAAACACCTGCAAGAAAAGTAGCAGATAGCATGAAAAATGTTAGATGATCAGAGCACATACTCGATAAATGGACATAAGAAGTAGTGTAGGGGAAAGTTACTATTAAAAGTAATGTGTTGCATATTTGTGTTACTCCCTAAAAGTAACTAATTGCGGTACTTAGTTACTTTTTAAGGTAAGCAATGTGTTTTATTTACAACAACAAAATAAAAGTTCAATTTTTGGCAAATGTAAAGTCCTTTTCACCCCAAAAGTGAAATGATCCTTCGACGATACAGTGCACACAACGCCTCTGCACTTTACTCCCAATTATGGGGAGGTGTCAGTCAGTAAATTGGAAAACAAAGTAACTTGCATTTCCTATTAGAAACAGTAGCTCAAATATTTTGTTGTAAGCTTAAATGTAATGCGTTACTTTACTTTAAAGTAATCTGATTACTAACTTACTACGTAACTTAAGTGTTACTTGTAATGCGTTACCCCCAACACTGATGAGAAGTAACAGCTTATTTACCTTAGTCCCATTAAACACTTCATTGGCAATGGATTGACACGCCTCCACCACGCCATCTCCGTTCAGCTCAAGGGCTACCACTGGACCTGCAGGAACACAGATGATTGTGCTATAACACTTATATTTGCAAACAAACAATTTTTTTCCTGTGCATGTTCCTTTGTGGTATAACACAATACGTTATGGCACCTTTAGTGACCCACTCAGTGAGGCTCTCTGCATTATTCTGGAACACTCGGTTCACATCCTCAGGGCGCATGGAAACTTCTTTGGTCTGAATGAGGACAAAGCCTTTGGTGGTCACCTGCATTTATGTGAATACAGGGAAAAATTATGTTAGAAAATTAAAGGTTTTTGCAAATTAGCTTGATTATTCATTTGTGGACATGCTGGGATTTGTTTTTTTTGTATTGAGAATCATAAAAATAAATCTAAATGATCACTACTATAAAGTGGTAGATTTCTAAATGAAGCCAGTGACAAAAAGGTCACATGATGGCAAATATTTAGTCTATTTCTGTCTCTTCCTCATATAATCGCTTTAGTACAGCTAGATGTTATCTAAAAGTTTGCTGCTAATTCTGAGAATTTCTTTTCAGCTTGATTAAATAATACAAATCCTTTTAATGCAGAGTGCAAGGTTAGTTTTAGTGAAAACTACATTAACTTGCGATATTGCTCTAGTTGATATCTGCATAAAATCAACCCAATTTAATTCTTAATGTGAATGACTAACTTTTAATAATGGGTTGATAAATTATGATGTCAAAAACAAATGTGTTGTTCTTTTAAGTGCATTATAATTGTGATAATTTAACTGCTTGATTCATGGCATGAAGCTAACTATGAAGCAAAACGTACCCTTCCTGTTTAGCCCATTCTGTATTTCGTAAAAAAATACTAGATCAGACATTACAGGTGCAGACAACCAAAGATATTTTCAGACAGTCAGTCATTTCCTTTACGCAATTATTAAACTAAAAAGCACACTAGAACTGATATGGAGCCTGTTAAATTGTACACACTTTTACAAGCAACATCTTCAGCAGACAAAGATGGATAAAAGTTACAAATATAAGTGAAGTGGGAATAGTATACATCCCCTTTTCAAGATATAGGTGGGGTGACTGAAGAAAGCTGATTTAATTTCCCCATTAACATGAAAAACTTGCTATGAACTCACTATTTTTCAACTAGACGTTAAACTGAGGGCATAAACACAAAGCTTTTCTATAGAAATGCCACATTAGGAAATTTTGATTCATTCTGATTAACTTCCAGCTTGAATTTAATTCAAAGATCAAATATGCTGCACATGATGTCAGTTTGTAGACCGCCCACTGTCGCAACCATAAATGAAAATCAAAAGCATCAAACTAGTTCTAACCTCATCAATAAGCTTGCGGGCATTAGCAGTTGTGTAGTCCCCGGAAAAGAAGACAAACAGGCAGGACTCTTCACTTTCTGTACGCCGGCCTCCTTTGGTCAGGGGCACGATGCTCCGACTTGCTTCAGAAGAGATTCTCACTGACTTGAATTCTGACTCAGGATCTGGTAGAGGCACATGCTCCAGGACAACAGTATCCTCCGTTAGGAGACTCCAGTTGGTCTCTCCAGAAACAGGTGTGAAGTCATGAATATTGCTCCAGTTGTTGTTAAAGATGCTGAGGCCCGCATCTTTAAAGTGGAAAGCCAGCTCAGGGTAGTAATACTGGTAGCAGCCAAACTTCATGCCCGTAGAAGACTCAATGATTGGCTGGGTGGCGCAGCACAAAAAGACGTCCATTTTCTTGCAGTCTCTGGTGCGGAACTGCTGGCAGGCCACCACACACTTGATATCTTTGCAGTCTCTGAAGAACACACTGCCTTTGACCGGACCTAAAATAATGCGGCAGTTCACACAATCGTCAATGGTAATAGTCGCTGAATGGTCGAATACGTAGATGTTACAGTTCTCACAGTCCTGAATGACAAACTGCTGGCCATTGAGTTTGCCTGGCAACCGACCCACAGTCTCATTCTTGAGGCCTGTCAGCATGAAGTCTTTTGGATCAACCTGAAACAAAAGTGCAAACATGTCAAGGTCAATAGAAGGAGAACTTTAAAAAAAGGTGATGAAACCATTATCACTTCTTTGCTTTCTGGTTCCCTTCACAACAGGATGTAACAGGACATGTGTTTATAAGTTAGACACGTTTTTTCTTTGAATTGCATTATATGTTTTGCCCCCAAAGTTAAAACTATAGAGCTTTCCTAAAACTAAGCATTGAAATGCAGTACTAAGATTATTGGGAGATATAGAGTGACAACTGATATTTATACAGTATGTATTTTTTGTAGGTAGTCTGTGTTATTTATATTACAAGCGATCAGAACTTCAGCTAACATTTTGCTATATAAATAAATAACAACATCTGCACCCAATTGCATATTTTTGCTAAGTTTGAAGCTCTGAATGAAACTTATTTTTTTTCCTCCTCAAGTGTGAGCTCCATATTCTCACTATATCATACTATATAGGCCATAAAAGCCTGATGTATCAAATATGATAGCTACAAAAATAATGTTTAGATTTTCCTTTTATAATTCGTTTCATTAAAAACAAAATGTTTTTTTCATACGTCAGGCTTTACAGGGTTGAAATTCAACTAATTCTGCATTGTTTGTGACACAAATGACACCTCAGATCATGCATTTTTTTTGAGGTAGTGTGCAAACCAGTTTTACACTGGTGGATGATAAAATAGAAAATAGATAAAAACATAGATTTAAACTGAAGGATCTTTGCCGTATCTAGGGGACCAGAACACCATAGAAACTTTAAGAGCTCTTTTGACTTGGGCCAGTAAGTAACCACCTAGCAACCACTCAGAACACCCTAACAATCACATAGCAACACCCTTGCTAAATAGTACTCTTGAGTTCATAGACTGTCCCTGCCAACCAGGGATCAAACCTGAGCTATTTGGGTTATTAGGCCAGATATTTACTTAAAACATTTACTTAACATGTTGCTAACCCATTGATATATAAGGACTACAGGTCAGATTCATTGAGTATTTAAACTTGTATCTTTTTGGTAGATTTAATCCTTAATTAGCAACATACTACCAGTTTATGTATTTAAAAAAAACTTGTATGACAGTGAATGATTTATGTTGTGAAAGTCTCTCCAAGTAATGTTCAAGTCATGATGGAGCAAAATATATTTTCTACCATACTGTGACATATATCCGAGTGTAAAAGATTATAAAAAAATAAAAAATATAAAGTCGGGGCTTAGTTCTATGCATCGGTTGTTGGTTGGATTTTGAGATGTTGTCGTTGGACTCAAAAATGAATGAGATCTTGCAGCTGATTGTGGGTGTGGGGTTTAAGTTGATTCGATGAGTCTTGCAAACATCACTACTAGAGTATGACATTTTAATTAAAAATTGCAATGGAAGAAAGAACATAGTACATGAATCATTCACAATGAGATGCATTTACACAATAGATAGGGTGAATTTTCATTCAATGCTGATTTTAACCACAGACATTACTCATAATTCTAAAATAGCCAAGCTAAAAATTCATAGGAAACTCCAATAGGATTGAAATTGTTAGTTCCCATCCAGATTTAGGACTATAAAATGAAAAGTGCTATATTATATATTTATATATATACTTTACATTAATACATCTTGTGGGGCCCCTTGGAAGTTTGCTGAGGCCCTCTAGTGGGCCTTGACCCCATATGTGAATTACTGGTCTAATCCATAAGATCAGACACTGCCATTGACGGACCATATGAGAAAACTAACAAACTTTTGGACTTGTCTCTTGTATTTATTGCCTTTCAATCTACACTTGAGTGCATCGACCAGGGCAATATTAAAACATAGCAGAATCATACTTCAAAAGCTCTCAAAGCTTTGTATGATTTTGTAGTGGAAGGCGCAGACCAGGTCAGACGGACACTCCCACCCTCCCTCTGATATAGTGTCATGCATGTTGATGGCGACACCACTTATGTGCTAATCCCTAACACAACGCTATCTGGGCAAGCGCCAGGCAAACAAGTTACGTGCCCTGACTTTAAGCCGATAATAAGCTCTGTCTATAATTTACCATAGCACGTGAAAACATATAACCGCCGAGAGACTCTCGTATTGATGGTTAATCGAAAGCAACAGTGGCAGTCACAAACACTGAACAAGAGGGGCCAAACCCTTCGCTAGCGTTATTACGCATATAGTGAACGGCGTAAAATGGGCTTTAAAAAGAAGAATTGAGCTAACGCATATGATAATAGCTATTTCCGACGGACCTTAATTCCATTCTGTATGATTCCTAAAGAAATTATGCAACATATAATACCCTGTCTGCGTATAGTCTAGACTCTAGTGAACAAAAAACAGATTATGATAACGCAGCGTCGTACCTTTTCTCGTTTGTCCCAGCTGTATTGCTTTGGAGCCTCCTGGTTGCTGTTGCTGCCCAGCGCAGTGTTGTTGGTTTCGGGGAGGTCATTGCCCGTAGCGCTCTCGTCTCCAGTGGGCAAATCAGAGTCTTTTTTAGGAGATTTTCTCCTAGATTTTTTGGAGAAGAAGCACCCCATTTATGGACTATCAATCGTGCGATATGTCAGTGCGCCCCTCCTGTTGTAAATGCCACGCGTTTCTGAAATACTCTCGATCAGTCGCAGTAGGGCTCCGTCTCACTCTCCCTCCCCAGAAAGTAGTCAAGAACACGCAACCTGTGCGCTTCCCGTTTCCTTGACCCTCGAATGAGCCAATCACTACAGCGGAACGCGTTACTAGGTAACAGCGAATCAAAGCTGAGCCGTATCTGCGAAAGGGGGGAGGGGTTAGGTGGGGGGTTATAACGATATTTGACCACTGCCTTATTTATGCACAAAAGGGAACTTTTTGTTCGTGCGTTGTGTAAACTCATCTTTGCACAGTAATTAATGTCAATCATACTGGTGCATATGGATTTCATTTTTGGTTGTCTGGTTTGTTTTATATATATATATATTTGAAGACTTAAAGGTGATGATACACGGGGCAACTTTTTAAGCAATGTTGCCGGGCAATTTGATGCCTGGGCACTTTCCCATTGAGAATAGGCAACAATTTTCTATCTGGATACTTTAGATCAAAATTTGTTGCCAATTCTCAATGGGGAAGTGCCCAAGCAACATTACTCGGCAAAATTGCCCGGCAACATTGCTCAAAAAGTTGCCCCGTGTATCATCACCTTAAGATGAAAAAAGCCTCTAAGTGCCATCTGAAATTTTCTTCTAAAATTAGTGTTTTTTTTTGTTTGTTTTTTTATCAAGCTCTTATGTTTAGGTTCAGTTATTTCACTTTAATGGCAATGAATAGGACCTATTAATTGCCATTCTAGTGAAATTACTGAACCTAAACATGAGCTTGATAAAAATGCTAATTTTAGAAGAAAATTTCAAGAAACAAGAAAACAAAAAAGATGTCAGTTTTTTACTTTTATGTGAACTCATAAGGATTTCAGTCAATTAACAATTACCCTCACATACCCGCAGGTAATAGATAGGTGCGTAGGAGAAAAGACCAAAAAAAAATCAACATTTTAAAAAAAGTCCCACACACTATCAGTAGCCTACTTGCAAAAAAAAAGAGAAGCTTTTTTCGGCACAACGTTTCGTTTTCACGAACTTCATATGCTTGATGAAAGCTATTTTGATACTTTTTTGCAAGTGTCACGCCCCATCTAGGGGAAAGAGTGCAACATGAAAGACTCTGAAAAATGCAGTGAATTATAATATACATATATATATATATATATATATATATATATATATATATATATATATATATATATATATATATATATATATATATATATATATATATATATATACATATATATATATATATATATATATATATATATATATATATATATATATATATATATATATATATATATATGGGGGGGTGAAACCCTTTTTGGGGGGGTGAAAATATTGACGTGTCTAAGACTTTTGCACAGTACTATATATATACACATATAGTACTGTAATATATAGTACTGTGCAAAAGTCTTAGGCACATCAGTATCTCCCCCCCACAAAAAAAAAGGTTTTAAGCCAGTTATTCATATCTTTTGCTGTAGTGTGTCAATAGGAAATATCCGTTCACATTTCCAAATATTCATTTTGCCATTAATTGTAATAATCCAGTGAAATTTTTGAATACACAATAAGACTGATAACAGCCGGTGCTCCACATGGAGATCAGAGCTCACCTTCATCAAATCCATCTGTGATTACATGAAGAAACATATGAAACTGAGACAAACCAAATCCAAAAGAACTGTGGCCGTGTCTCCAAGAGATTTTAAGAAACCTGCCTCCAAAGCTACTTGAAAAATGATGTCCAAGTGTACCTGGACAAGAGCTGTTTTAAATGCAAAGGGTGGTCACACAAAATATTGTTTTGATTTAGTTAATATAAGTTAATTGATAAATAAAATCTATTTATATTTTTTAAAAACATCCTCACTTTACAGCATTTTTACACAAGTGCCTAAAACTCTTCACAGTACTGTATCTTTGCAGGCAGGTTTCTTCAAGCATCTTAGAGACACGGCCACGTTCTCCTGGATTTGGTTTGTCTCAGTTTCATCTGTTTCTTCATGTAATCACATGTATAATACACTTAACACTTTCAAACTCTCCTAACACACAAAAACTCTGCACTATACAATCAAAAACTCTCTCTGCTCAAAATAAAAGATTTCTCAGTAGAGGAAGTGATTATGTGTTTTTTTTTAAGTAATGTGCACCAATCAGGACATGGCATCAGAAAAGAAAGTATATTTTTAAACACAAAGTGATTTTTTTTTCTTTGTATATGACGCATCACTCACATTTGAATTAAATATATAACATACAGGAAACACAAGTATTGCACTTGGCTCTTCAGCTGCTCAGCAACTTACATAAAATGTTCTCCGGTAAATTACATGCACTCATCTGTGTGATCAAAAACACTAACTAATAAAAATAAAATACAGACTAGTCTTTACCAATAATACATTTTTCAGGAACCACAGAAAGTTGTTTTCAGACCTGACTGGCAAAATGTTGATGTCTACAGCATTGTAACCAAATTCTGGCAACTTTTTCTGAGCTGACCTATAGGTGTGAAGTCAATTGTGGACTCTGCATAAGTGTAAACTAAATATGAATCATTTTTGGGTTATACAAAACTCTCAAAAACAGTTTAGTCATTACTATACTACAAAGTTAGTTTTAAACAGAGTACTCAGAACAAGAAAATGATGACTTTGCATTTTTCATATAGCAAAGGAAATGTGATAGTACACAGAAGAGAAAAAAGGAAATCTAAAATTCCTGTTGTTTCAATCATTGTGACAGCTATAGTCCTCAGAGGACAGGAGGTCATATTAAGAGTTTTACATTCTTCAAAACCACTCAATTTTCAGTGATTTAGAAAGAAGTACTTTGCTTCAAATGTTTGTATCTTCCACTGAAACTTAAAACAATATTTGCATCACCTCTTAAAATTGCCTGTTCTCAATCACCAAGCCCAAACTTCAACCCTAGTTACCCAAGTTTTTGTAAAGATTTTTAAATTAAATATTTTTCTTTAATTGAAGCATATCATTAACTACAAACCAGATTATAGCCCATATACTAAGTGACATAATGTCACATTATTTGCTTAAGTTTACAGCTAGACAGCTGTGAAACCACAACAAATCTGTGTTTTAAACGGTATTTAGACAGGACTGCAAACAATTCAAAGCTTTTATAAAATACATAGAAACTAAACAGCTTATAAAGCCTATCATATTAAAGGGTTAGTTCACCCCAAAATGAAAATGTATTAATTAATTACTCACTCTCATGTCGTTCCACACCCGTAAGACCTTTGTTCATCTTTGGAACACAAATTAAGATATTTTTGATGAAATCCATAAGCTTTCTGACCTCTGACAGACTGCAACATTATTACCACTTCCAAGGACCAGAAATGTAGTAAAGATATTGTTTATGGTGGTTCAACCTTAAAGGGTTAGTTCACCCAAAAATGAAAATTCTGTCATTTATTACTCACACTCATGCCGTTCCACACCCGTAAGACCTCCGTTAATCTTCGGAACACAAATTAAGATATTTTTGTTAAAATCCAATGGCTCCGTGAGGCCTGCATAGCCAGCAATGACATTTCCTCTCTCAAGATCCATAAAGGTAATAAAAACATATTTAAATCGGTTCATGTGAGTACAGTGGTTCAATATTAATATTATAAAGTGACGACAATATTTTTGCTGTGCCAAAACAGCAAAATAACGATTTATATAGTGATGGCCGATTGCGCCAAAGTCACCTGATTTCAGCAATTTGGTGGTTTGACATGCGATCCGAATCATGATTCGACACGCTGATACATTGTGCTCTGAACCTTCCTGAAGCGCTGTTTTGAAATCGGCCATCACTAAATAAGTCATTATTTAGTTTTTTTGGCACACCAAAAATATTCTTGTCGCTTTATAATATTAATATTGAACCACTGTACTAACATGAACTGATTTAAATATGTTTTTAGTACATTAATGGATCTTGAGAGAGGAAATGTCATTGCTGGCTATGCAGGCCTCACTGAGCCATCAGATTTCAACAAAAATATCTTAATTTGTGTTCTGAAGATGGACAGGGTGAGTAATTAATGACAGAATTTTTATTTTTGGGTGAACTAACTCTTTAAATAAGGCCTATCATATTTAATTTGACCTCTTTTGTTGACAAATGACAGTCAACATCTTCTGAAGATTAAGAACAATCTTTTCTGATCATCTGTTGAAAAATTAAAAAACAAAATATTTTATTTAAGAGTTTCAAGCCCAATTTTGTATAATGTTCGCGCTAAGTACAGAAAGAGAGTAGGAGTAGAGTAGCTGTGTGCGTGTGTCTTTAAGAGCTTGAGCTGCGGTCTGCTCTGATATACATCATTATTGCCTTTGACTCTACCTGACGCAGCTGAGGCAGTGAGTGAGGGAACCCGCCACAAGCATCCTGCACCATGGAGGCGGTCACAGCACCAAAGCCATGGACATTATATGCTTTAGGACACAGATCACGGTTTCCTATTTTAATGTTAATTTTAAGCCAATGTTATTATCGGATAAGAGCAGATGACGGCGGCATGGAGGAACTTGCCACGGAGAAAGAGGCAGAGGAAAGTCACAGGCAGGACAGCGTGAATTTACTTACATTTATTTTGCTTTTGACACTCACTATCCTCACAATATGGCTCTTCAAACACAGAAGAGTGCGCTTCCTGCACGAAACCGGACTGGCTATGATATACGGTGAGAATGAGTCTTTTTTTACATTGCGAAAGGCGTTAGACATCGTCTGCGTCTCAAAACCGAATGAGCCGCCGAGCTAGACAGCATTTTTGGCCGTTATTGTACCGAGTCATCATGGCTGAATCATTTTAGTTCGTGTGTTTTTGCGCATTTTTTGTCAAGATAGGCAGCTCGCTAGGTTTTGAAACACAGCCATCGTGTAAAACCCTTAGCTAAGCCTCAAATGAATGAGCCCGTGTAGCCTGCTAGCCTCTGGGAGTGCTAATACAACAAACCGTGTGGATCTAATGTCATGTCATTTCAGTGTGGTGTTGAAGTATTATGTTCTCCTGTTGGTTTCGTTAATGTTGTTGAATGTACCATAATAGCTGACACATGTGTTTGCCTTTATGCAACCCACAGTTTTGATATTGCATAATATTTTATGTGTATAGCCCGCTTTTCATGGTCTCTGACGCTGTTGTTTCGTTTCTTATTTTGCTTGTCATAACTCCTGTTGAGTTCCTCATACTAGCTTTGAATGGTGTGACAGCTATTGTATTTCAGGTTGTATTGCATTTATTTCATGTTGCTTCAAACCTTTTTTTTCTGCTGTGAGGAGAATTTTTGAAGAATTGTGATGGTTGCTTTTCCATGAATTTGCAATAAATGGCAACTGAAGCTTTAAAAAGTAAAAAAAAACCGATGCGAATCGTTCACTATTTTCTAGGCCTTTTGAAGCCATATCACAGTTTGATATGGGGTAAATGTCAAAATTTAAGTCATTATTCACTGGAAAACCTTTCATTCTGCCCTAGTATTCATGAGAAAAGGAGTGATGTCTGATATGTCCATAAATTGCTCTTTGGAGTTGAATCTTTAATCAGATTATCCAGTACACAAACCCAGTTGCAGTGTTTAAAAGCTAGTTATAGGGAATAGATTAGGAATGCACAAAGTCTATTTATCACTCAAGACAATTTTTGTGAGACTTATATGATATTTTTGTGGTGCTGCTTATACATTGAAGCTTGTATGTCTTTCTCTCTCCTTTCATTGTAATTGCATGGACAAAATTAGCAGGACAATCTCCTTTTGTGTTCCTAGAAGAAAGAACATCATATGGGTTTGGAATGATACAAGGGCGATTAAATGATGACACAGTGTTAATTTATTTATTTTTTTTTGGGGGGGGGGGGGGGGGGGGCGTTTAAAAATGCCTTAGGCAAGGTCGGCAAACACCTGTCTTCACATGTGTCTTGTCTTCAGTGAACACGAGATCTCTCATCAGTCTGAAGTACAAAAGAGTTGCTTGGGCATGAGAGAAAGGCTGGGTTAAATATCATTTACCTAATGGCTTATGGTTGTTGTTTTTGCTGGTTAGACTTATGCCACACTTATTTGGTGTGCTTAGTTTGTCTGATTTGGTTAAACCAAGGTGCTTTAGACAGTAGTGTTCTGACTAAGTTTACCATAGACAGTAAAAAATGGAGGATAATTTTCAGACCTATGTAATGATTTTAATATTTTAGTCAGATGCCACTTGAAGTCACCATGAAATCAAAATCAACAATTTTTATTTCTTACAGAATGTTGCAGTTTTTATTATAAATGATTTTTCTGTGCACATTATTTTTTTTAAATATGCCCTTTCTCATGACGTCACGCAACTTCTGTTTTGCCTCGAAGTGGCATATTCTTCTTCCGTAAGCATGGTGGAATACAAATGCCGCTTGAATGAAATAAACCAAATGTTTGTGTATGTGCCACAAATATGGGGGAGTAGTTAAAAATGGAGTACTGAAGTCATACACTTTCTGCCTCCCATAGTGACTCTTACACAGTGTTTTTGCTGTTTTTATTGCAGATGCATTTGTCAAATAAATTCCTTGCAATATTCGAAATAAAGCTTAGCTTTATTCTTGAGCTGGATAATATTGGGTTTTCTTTCAGACCACTTGCATCAATGGGTGTGAAATTTGACAATAGGGAAGAAAAGACTACCGCAACTTCTGTTTCATGCTGACTTAAAAGGGATAATTCACCCCAAAATAAATTTCTGTCATTAATTACTCAAGTTTTTTTTATCCCCCAATAGAAAACAGCATAATTATCATCATTCATGGTCCAGAAAAGTTGACGCAGTGCAGCGCTTCCATCTTTACGTTAGAACGGCGGTTCATTATTGGCCAACTCCTGTGTCAGCATCACACACATGCATTGTGGCGCTCACCTGAACAGCGTCGGCCAATACTGAGCCGGCGTTCGGACGCACACACGGAAGCGCTGCACTGCGTCAACTGTGTACGAGACTGACAGGATTGAGAAGAAATTTTTGAATAAAGTCATTATTTTTGTTTTGTTTTTGCGCACAAATAGTATTCTTGTCACTTCATAACATGAAGGTTGAACCACTGTATTCACGTTGACTATTTTAATGATGTCTTTACTACATTTCTGGACTTTGAATGATGGTAATTACATTGCTTTCTATTGGGGGATAAAACCTTGGATTTCATCGAAAATATCTTAATTTGTGTTCCGAAGATGAACAAAGGTTTTACGGGTTTGGAACAACACAAGGGTGTGTACTTAATGACAGAAATTTTTTGGGTGAACTAACCCTTTAAGGGACATTTTATCCTCTTGAACCAGTTGTAAGCAAGATTCTCTTGTTTTGCTTTGGCCATCTGTTATTCCGTTTGGTTTCATTAAAGTCAAACCTTTGCTGTAAATATTGTTTAGATAAATTTGACAAATGTTCATGCATCTGAATTGTGTAAATGGTGACCGGAGAGTCTACTTGCATGTCTAATGTACTGAAAAACAGGTATAGTATCATGTCTTATCTGCTTACAATGGGATCTTGGGGAAGAACCGCATTCAGCAAATTTACTTTTGCTATTAAATAACAGCAGTTACAGCAGTCCAGAAAGTCTTGGGGACTTCCAGTTCACTTTGCAGTACATTTGAAACTCATCATAGGTGATTTTATGCTAATTAAGGCATTTTATGTGACTGAAAGATATATATATATATATATATTTTTTTTTTTAAGAAATTAATACTTTTATTCAGCATAAATACATTATATTGATCAAAACATTACAGGCTTTTGTTACAAATCTAGACAAATCAGAATCTATGTCAAATAAATGCCGCTCTTTTGAACTTTGTTCATTAAAGAATGCTGAAAAAAAGTATCATGGTTTCCACAAAAATATTAAGCAGCACAGCTCTTTTCAGCATTGATAATAATGTTTCTTGATCACCTCAACTAATCATATGATGGTATCAAATTTTCATGTTTCAATAATTGCTGAAGCTTCACTCTTAAAAATAAAGGTTCTTTATTAGCATTGATGGTTCCATGAAAAACCTGTAACATTCATGGAATCTTTCCATTCCACAAAAGGTTCTTTAGATTTTTAAAATGTTATTTTACACTAAGAAAAATTGGTTCTTTTAAGAACTCTTCACTGAAAACTTTTTTGGGGAACTAAAAATGGTTCTTCTATGAAAAAACCCTTTTCCAATCTTTATTTTTAAGACTGTAGAAACATTTTTGTTTCCCCAAAGAAACTTTCGATGGAAAATTCTTAAAAGAACCATTTTTTTCTTCTTGTGAAAAATATTTAAATCCATATATCCTTTTCCACTATGAAGAACCTTTTATGCAATGGAAAGGTTCATGGAATTTTAACCGGTTGATGGAAAAGTATTAAGTGCTGAAAATCGGAATAATTCATAATAATTTCACTGTATTTTGAAATGCCCACAATAACAATACCATGAATGTTCATTATTGTGATATATCCTATTACCATATATTGGCACATGTCTAACCTCAGCATATTAAAATGATTTTTGATGGCTTATGTGAAGACTGGAGTATTGGCTGCTGGAAATTCAGCATTGCCATTACAAAAATAAATAACATTCCCAATGAAAAAGCATTATTGATCAAATAAATGCAGTCTTGGTGAGCATCAAACAGCATTCCCTGAATTCAAACACTACATAGGCCTATACGTCATTGCAGTTCTATTCATATAGAAAATGCCTCCTTGATTCTAGATCTGGCTATTTTTAATTTCCCATTCCCTGTATAACTTGTATTTTAAACTGCTCTGTCTCTTTCCTCACCCTCAAATAGGATCTTTCATATTCCTATCCATCAAATGCTCCATCAGAGCTTTCTCTAGTGTGTAATTAGCTTTCATATTATGCTCTTCCTCCTTATTAATCTGCCCCATTCTACTCATTGCACGTCTTTTTAAGATGAATTGCCTGCAAATACAAAGCAGGTTTAACTTCAGCTGTTGCAGTGAACCTGTTCGGCTCAGGTAGTTTTTTTTATTCCCATGTGGAATCAAGGTTGCAATACTATGGCTCACACAATGGAGACACCTGCTCACGGCTAGACAGATGGTAATGTTACAGTTGTGTCTACTTGGGTGTGTTGTATTTTCTTTCTATTTGTATTTTCTCCTGTATATATCACATCACTTGGACTGGGCTGTCAGGGACTTTCTGCTCTACCACCCCTTCTGTCCCTGAAGAACAAGAGATTCTGCCAGTAAAGTGTTGTAATTGTGTTTTGTTTTGGTGTACTGTGTCTGACATATTCAACGGTGCAGGGGAAGACAAACACTAAGCTGCATTACCTGGATTCTGATTGGATGGGGGTTATCCGAGGTCACTCATTGTCGTTGCTCGGTTGTAATTGTAATGCTAACACAATTACTAATGCCTCACACATGCTCATTTAAGCCTTGCTGCACACAGCATGTGTGTGTGTCTTTTTTGTCCTTCAACTCTAAACTAGCTTCCGTATGTTGATTTCAGTGCTGGAAGTCGTATCCTGGCCTGTCTACATGCCAATGATCACTGTAGTTCTCGGGATTTGTGTGTTGTTACACGTACACACGTACATGTGTACACACACACACACACAAACACAAACACACAAACACAGGCTTGCTGCTATACTGAAATGGGAGATGCTTTAAGAAAACATGTTTAATGTAACATCTTGCACAATTTTTGATTTCTTCTTACAATCACCTTAGCTGTGAATAGCATGTGATGTATGACTCTCAAACCACAGAAATATTATGTCATGATGCAGACAGCACCGCAAGAACCAAATACACGGCTGCCTTTGTGAGGTTATTATAACTAAACATTTTTTAAATACTTCTGATAAAATTCTAAGAATAAGGACAACTGATATTTGATAGACAGCATAGCTTTCTTAGTACAGAAGTTGTCATGGTTTCCACAATTTAGCACTGGACATGTGAACTCTTCCTCTCATAAGCACACACAACTAGGGATGCACCGATTTTGGCCGATACCGATAACTGATAATTCTTTATATTTGATAGCTGATAACCGATATATTGGTTGTAAATCTACATCAAAATTCTTATATAATTTTTGAGAGATTACAAAAACAAAATCTGAAGTGTCTCAGCTGAAGGAAATAATCCATTAATTATCAGCTTTAATATATCGGCCAAATTTTCTTTTTTGGGTTGATAACGATAACATTAAAAATGAACATATATCAGCCGATACCGATATGGTGGCAGATATCGTGCATCCCTACACACAAGCAAATAAACCAAATTCCAAAAGGTTAGTGTGAAAAATTCTGTTGTTTCATGTAAAAATGTTAAGAAACAATGTAGCTTTATTAACTGATTAGCAGCATTTAATAACATCACTCTGGACCAATTAAAAAGGATTTTTCCCCTGTTCCCTATAATGTGTTTGTTTTTGTTTCCTTGAACTATTTGTGGTGTAGTTCTGGTATTTACCAGCCCCGGATCCTGCTCTGGATTGTTAATGTGTTTACATGCAGATTGTATTTTCGAAAAATTCCAGATTACGCAATTGGACACAGAATTAATTTTGCATATCACTACTTGTGTTAATTTATTACATTTTGGCCAATTTGATTATGCTTTTGGGGACCATGCACTGTCAGAAAACACTAAAAAATGAGATCTGTTGGGGTACAACAGATTGTCACTGGGGCAGTGCCCTTAAAGAGACATCTTTGTATTTTATCTACCTTTAAAGGTGCCATAGAATTGAAAATTGAATTTACCTTGGCATAGTTGAATAACAAGAGTTCAGTACATGGAAATGACATACAGTGAGTCTCAAACACCATTGTTTCCTCCTCCTTTATCTCATTTGTTTAAACGACCACCGAAGAGGCGAATCTCAACACCGACTATGACGCAACAGTCGGGATCATTAATATGTACGCCCCAATATTTGCATATGCCAGCCCATATTCAAGCCAAGGCATTAGACAAGGGCAGGCAGTAACATCTGGATCTGTGCACAGCTGAATCATCAGACTAGCAAGGACAACAGTGAAAAATGGCAGATGGAGCAATAATAACTGACCTGATCCATGATGTCATAATTAATTTTTAGTGATATTTGTAAATTGTCTTTCTAAATGTTTCGTTAGCATGTTGCTAATGTACTGTTAAATGGGGTTAAATTACCATTGTTTCTTACTGTATTCTTGGAGACGAGCCGTCGCTATTTTCATTTTTAAATACTTAAAGTCTGTATAATTCATAAACACAACTTCATTCTTTATAAATCTCTCCAACAGTGTGTAATGTTAGCTTTAGCCACTGAGCACTATCAAACTCATTCAGAATCAAATGTAAACATCCAAATTAATACCATACTTACATGATCTGAGGCTGCATGACGAACACTTTGTAAAGATCCATTTTGATGGTTATATTAGCTGTGTGAACTTTATTTATGCAATGTATTATAGAGTCGCAAGCTCAGGGGCGGGGAGCACAAACATTTAAAGGGAAGCACGCTGAATCGGCGCATTTATAATGATGCCCCAAAATTGGCAGTTAAAAAAATTTATAAAAAATAAATCTGTGGGGTATTTTGAGCTGAAACTTCTCAGACACATTCAGGGGACACCTTAGACTTGTATTAAATCTTGTAAAAAAGCATTCTATGGCACCTTTAAAGGTACACATCAGTTCCTTAGAGTAGTAATATCTAACCTAAGGTACTACATACTGAACTACCTTTTAGGAGTAGTTAAGGTATGAAGTAGTCTCTTTAAGGGTACTGCCCCAGTGACGGTCAATTGTACCCTTAAAAGTAAAGTTTTTGCATTTATTCTGAGAGTGAGGTAGACTGCAGTGCATTTAACACATTTCATTGTATTCAAATTAATTCAACAGCAATCAGCAGAGTTTCCCACCAAATCACTTCTGTCTAGACCTAGCTTTTATTTAATGTAGTGTATTTTTCATGCTTTTTGCAGGGGGTTTTGCTATATTGTGTTTTTTGCCTCTCTTGTTCTTGTTTCTGTAGTCCATGCTGTGTGTGCTGTTGACTTCCTCTGACGCTTCATTAGTATGGAAATACCCTCCAACAGATTTAACACAGCAGGCTCTCATCTCTACTCCCTGTCATCACACAGAAACAAATCTGCTCACACTGAGCTTTTAAGGAGAAGAGTGTAATTTCAGTGCCACTGCAAAAATTTGTTGTTTCCAAACAAGTTTCCCTTTCAGAATGCCTTCATCACCCCCCCCCCCCCCCCCCCCCCACAGTGTATGAATTAAATGTGTATGTGAGTGATTTATCTTCTGTGTGTTGGACAGGTCTGTTGGTGGGAGTTATTTTGCGGTATGGCATTCCCTCCACCAGCTACCATAATAAAACTCCTCCGAGTTGCACCCTGAAGGAAGGTCCCGTCAGCACGGTGCTCCTCAACGTTAGCGGAAAGTTCTTTGAGTACACTCTCAAGGGGGAGATCAACCTTAGAGAAATCCACAGCGTGGAGCAGAACGACATGTTGCGCAAGGTACAACAGCAATACTATACATACGTATAAAATCTCCTCTGAAAAATCTGCAGCAGAGGTTTGTCAGAGGATGAAATTTCATTTGGAAGTTTAATTTCTGTCTCCTGTTCAGCACTATTATTGAAAACTAAAGCTATCAAAGTAGAAATAATAAAATATAAATATTAGATGAAACTCTTAAAAAAGGTAAAGGAAAATTAGAAAAATTGCTTTGGTAACTAGCTGAAATAAAATAAGTTGAGTTGAAGTACTGAAATTACTGAAACTGAAATAAAAATAAATGAAAGCTAAATAGAAATATTAAAAAGTCAAATGACAAAAGCACATTACAAAATGACTAAAACTTAAACTAAAATTGAAATAAACTGAATGTAACGATAAATGCTGAATCAAAATATTAATAATAGTAAATAATACTAACACTGCTGTGTAGAAGTTAAGACTTTAGTTAAGGCAATAGGAAGGTCCAGCCATTCTTCAAGACCGAGTCATATATGCTAGTATATTCTAAGTTAATAAAATTTATTTAAATTATAAATACCTCCTGCTATTGATCTGATAGGACAACAGCCAACAAACAGCAGCTCATAAATAAAAATGGTAAATTAATCATTTCAAAACCTACCATTATGACACACCAGCATCCTCCTGATGATGAATTAAGCAAGGGCATGTCCCAACAATGTCTCATCTCAACTTCCTGTTTTAATAGAAAATACATAAACACAGGATTGGCAATTGCAATGTCAAGTTATTCATGAGGTCTTTAACAAGATTAATAATAACATTTATTGTAAAAGTGTTTATAATAAATATTTGTTTAACAAATTAACTATTAAATATTTTTTATTGCAGGTGACCTTTGACCCAGAGGTGTTCTTCAACATTCTGTTACCTCCCATCATATTCCATGCCGGATATAGCCTCAAAAAGGTATGAGTGATGTTGTGAGCAGGGAATTTATGTTTTATTGTTTTAGCTTTTATTTTGCTTGTTTAGTAAAGCATTCATCGGTTAAGGTGCTTCTTTACCTCTTTACATTATGAAATTTTGAAATATGATCTATTCTAAGGCATCCTGATCTCTGTTCTTTTTCCGTTTTGCCTCGGACTAGATGAGAGCTGGTCTCTTTAATCACACTGGCACCTTTTAAATTGTGTGGTCACACTTTATATTAAATGTCCTTATCTACTATGTACTTAAATAAAAAATAAGTACAATGTACTTATTGTCTTCATATTGTATTGCAAAACACTTCTGCTGCTATTGAGGTGGGATACAGGTAAGATTAGCGACTGGTTTGGTGGTATGGGTAGGTTTATGGGTGGGTTAAAAGGTAAGGGAAGGGTCAACCATGTAATTGTAGATGTAATTACAGTTAAAGACACCTAATATAAAGTGGGACTTACTGATTTATGCTTTAATTTATATTTAACATGGAAAGTCAGATTGTGACCTTTGTATAATTTGTGAAGCCAGGTTGGGTTTTAGTGTTTAACGTTATTATTCCCCATGACCTATTATTCAGTGGCTTACAGTGTTAATTTGGCTTATTTATAGAAGTATTACAGAGCTTTTTGGCAGTAAACAATACTGGCACAAATACCAACACACAGACATAGTGTACAGAGGCATTGCTTATTATTCTGCTTATTGTTTTTTTTTTCACTTTCATGAAATACTTTAAAGGCATAGTTCATCCAAAAAAGTTTTGTTGTAAATAAAATACAAATAAACTAGTGCCTGTTTTGACTTTCCATGTGATAAGGGCTCTTAGTCAAAGACATTTGTAAAGCACTCTCTACTAGGGCTGATGATAATCGATTATTTTTACTCCGAAATGATAATTGTGATTATTAATCACGATTGCTCTCATTTGAGAAATTGCTTATTACATTTCATAAGAATTATTGCGCTTTCACGTAAGCACAAATAAAGAGGACGTCAACTCATACGCAGGGTTTTTTACCTCATTGAGTTTCCTGATTTATTGTATTTATCATATACATTTACATTATAAAAAAGTTATAAACTGTTAAAACCTTAAGAAGCTTCTCTCAAATGCTAAAACAGCGAAATTCCTAATATTAATTCCAATCATTTCAAATTGTTAACTTTTTACTTTGTGCTGTAGCACAGAGTTGCGTAAGTGCATTTATTCAGCAACCACAATTACAAATGAAATTAATCGAGATTCATGTTTAGATTCATTATTAGTCACTGAGAGGGTTTGCTCACAGATTTAATAGCAGCAAAAAGCACAAGCGGCTCGTGAAGCAGCACAGGCTAACTGTATATGACACTTTAATATGAGCAGAATATCACAATGGAGATCGCTGAACTGTCCCAACATACATGTTTGTCTGTGTTTTCAGATCATATATCACCAATATTGCAACGATTATATTTAATGAATCAGGATCACGATTAAAATATGATTAATCATGTAGCCCCACTCTGTAACAGACTGCATTGCGTAATTTTACCAGTTGCACAGAACAAAATGTAATGAAACCGGATGTATATACAGTATCGGTTCATGTATTTTACTGCAGTGTTTATCAGATGGATATCATGTTTTTGACTTCTGGATTCCAGATTTTAATGTGATGGTTTAGATTGTGCTGAGTGAGCAGGGAGGCCCTGAGGAAATGAGAGGAACTGGCTTCTGCCAGCTGTGTGTGTTTGAGACAGAAGCACAAGGCATTGTTTCCTCTCTTTGTAACACATTTGACTTTTTTGATGATCCTTACAGAATGGAGGAAAAATGAGGAGCTCAGAGATTGTATGACCTTTGGCTATAATTGAAATTAAGATGTTTAGCACCTCAAATTTTCACACTTGGTATGAACAGTCCATAAAGGGATTCTTTATCCAAAAAAAAAAAAAAAAGAAAAAAAGTCATAGTGTTCCAAACCTGTCACTTTCTTTCTTCTGTGGAACATAAAAGAAGATATTCAGAGAAATGTCTGTTTGGTTACCAACCTTCTTCAAAATATCTTCTTTTGTGTTTCGCAAGAGAATGAAAGTCATACAGACTTGTAAATGATGTGAGGGTGCGTAAATGATGACAAATACAATTTTTTGCTGATCTATCCCTTTGAAGCCACCACAAAATCTGCTCCTGCAGAAAACTCCCCTTATTTTCAATGTCTACGGTATAGAAGTAACTGATGGGCTTGTGTTAGATTTAAGACCATTTACTCTGAGACACTCCTGTAAAAATGTTTGCTCTCTGATCCTCTTCTTTACCTTTCTAAGTTTCATTCAGCTCACCGACTTACTCTCTCGCTATGAAAAGGTTTCATTTCCTGTGAAGAACTGCTGCTTTCAAGAACGATTTTATATTTGCTCTCGGAAGCTGTTTGTTTTAATTAGTTTAGCAGGCTGAAATTTAGTTTGTGTGGTTACATGGTTTCAATTTAAACTTCAATTTAGACTATATTTTCTGTATTTGTGTCTCCATGATTACTATTAGTTGCCATCTGCTCACTGCACCTTGATCAGAAAGAGCAGTGCAGGAGCTGCAACAGAGGCTCTTTTGACAGTGAAAGAGAAAGGTTTAACATCAAATTATTTTGTAGTTGCTGTGCTTTGTAGCAACCGAGTGACTCAGCATCTTGTGACTGATACTCACACAGGAAATTTCTGCCCTGTAAACAAGCAAGGATCGAAAAATAAAAGATAAGATGTATCTATCTATCTGTCCATCTGTCTATATTTCGGTCTGTCTGTCAGCAAAGACATATTGTATTGATAAGAAGTGACAGTAAACATTTATGCAAAAGATTTCTATTTCATATAAATGCTGTTTTTTTTTTGAAGGTTCTATTAATCAAAGAATCCTGAAAAAAAAAAAAAAAAAAAATGTATTACAGATTCCACAAAAATATTAAGCAGCGCAACTGTTTTCAACATTGATAGGAAATGTTTCTTGAGCGCCAAATCAGTATCATGTGACAATGAAGTCTGGAGTATTGGCTGCTGAAAATTCAGCTTTGCCATCAGGAATGAAATGCATTTTAAAAAAATATTACAATGGAAAACAGGTATTTTAAACTGTAAAAATAATTATTACTATACTAAACTGTAAAAATAATTATTACTATACTATTACTATTACTACTATACTGTATTATAAAACAATATTACTGGTTTATTGTATTTGCGATCAAATAAATACAGCCTTTATGATTATATAATATAGTATTTATTTTATAAATAATACATATAACAGGTTGAACCGTTTTCTCAGGGCAAGGATATTTTTCATACCATTTTTCTCTTCCTTTTTTCTCTAGAGACACTTCTTCAGAAACCTAGGATCCATTATAACCTATGCTTTCCTGGGCACTGCCATTTCCTGTTTTGTCATTGGGTAAGTCACTAAAGTTCATAGCCTGTGTCTCAATGTGCATACTATCCATCCTAAATAGTATGTGACATTAGTAACATTCAGCGCTATTTAGGGCGGATGTATGCACATTGAAACACAGGGACTGTATTCCCACTGACCATGAAATTGTATTTACCGACAGACAGTGGGAGCAGCCTTGACATGCCTCAGAAACTCATTTTATAGATGTAACAGAACTATGCTAAGGAGTGAACTGTTGTCTACTTTTGATTTCTTGTCACAGACTGGGATGATTTAAGCAAACTTAACAAAAGCAGAAGGTGATAATGGCCAGTTTATAGCATGTAATTATAACGCTTTCTTGTATAGATTCACATAAATTTCAACCTAAACTCTTAAAATAGTATTATTTGTGTGCTAACCAATGACATAATGCAAGAGCCAGGTTCAGGCATGTAATGGAATTTGTGGCAGCAGTACTCAGTCATCGTCAGATGCATTTTGTCATTTGCTGCCGATTGAGCTCCATCTTTGTGCTTAATACCTTGAGCATTTTGCCCTGCCATTCTGAGAGAAAAATGTTTCTCAGTGTTAAAAATCAATGTGTCAAAAGATGTTTAAAATAGAATTTAATATGTAGTTGGATATGTGTATTTCATGCATATAGAACATTTCCATTATGTTGCAATAGTTTGATTAGTACACAAAAAATGCTGGGTTAAAAACAACACAAGTTTGGTTGAAGACGGACAAATCCAGTGATTGGTTTGCTTTTACCCAGCGGTTAGGCTAAATGTTTGCCCAGTTTTATTTAACTCAAATATTGTTTAAAATGAAATGAATGCAAAACTTAAAATGAACCAAAAATATGTCAGAAATGAACATTTATTAATGTTTAATAAATTTACATTTAATAATACATTTAATGAATAATGATTAAACCGTAAACATTTATTAATAAATGTTCACCTTTTGATGATTATTGTTGCCTCTAGTAATTATGTGTCTGATTTTTGATTTCCAACCTATTTTAGGTTCATTTTAAGCCAGCCATATAGTATTTTTTTTAAGCAATAGTTGGGTTAAATAAAACTGCCCAGCATGTTAGGCAAACATTTAACCCAACTACTGGGTTAAAACAACCCAGTCACTAGGTTTGTTGATTTTCAATGCATCTTTGGTTGTTTTTAATCCAGCACTTTTTTAGAGTGTATTGTAAGATGCTATTCTAAACATACCTTTTTTATTTATTTGAAAGAAACCTCATGTATGGGGTGGTGAAACTGATGCATGTTTTCGGTCAACTCACTGACAAGTTCTACTACACAGACTGCCTCTTTTTCGGTGCCATCATATCTGCCACAGATCCAGGTATGTCATCTCTCTCTTTGTCCATTTTAATTTCGCTGTCGCTTTGTTCTCTTTTCTAATAGTATAAACATGCTGTTGTTGTTAAATGTTAAAATTTACCATCAGTTATATGCACTGCTAAAATTTTTTTTTTAACTGACCAGCAAGTGGAGCAACAACATGTCAGGATTTTAATACATAATCTCTTTGCTGATTTATGTGTGTATTTTTAGTCACAGTGCTTGCGATCTTTAATGAGCTCCATGCTGATGGTGATCTCTATGCACTGCTGTTCGGAGAGAGTGTCATGAACGACGCAGTCTCCATAGTGCTTTCATCGTAAGTCCCCCTTCAAACAGTATCAGTTTCTTGTTCCCTTTCTGTTGCTACAAAAAAAATGAGGGTAAAATCACGTTTTGTCTGTGGAATTTGGCGGGATTTCCCAGGCTGGCAGCACAGAAGGTGTGCTAGGGACATTTTTCACTGTAGTGTTCAATAGTAAAAACTAATGATGCTGTAACTCCAATTGGTATTTCAGGATGGCGCTCTGGCTCCCCCTTTTGGACACAATGAGCTAGAGCTTACTGTTTCTCATTTCTTGCTTCAGCACCTTTTACACAATTTGTCCCTGTAGTCAGAAAATCACAGCAATACAGTGTTGCATTTAGCTGGAAAAAATAACATGCATATAAAATAAAAATAATTTAAAAATGAAATGGCATTGGGTTCACATTATGCTTCAGGTCAGGTCAAAGAATTATTTAAAAATGTTATCTTAAATATGTTGTTTTCATTGGCTGCATTGGTCATAGATAAGCACAGTCAGTTAATTTGGATTGTTTTGTCTTTGGTATGAAGGTCAATTGTGGCGTATCAGCCTGCAGGAGCCAACACACACACATTTGATGCCTCTGCCTTCTTCAAATCAGTGGGCGTCTTCTTGGGCATCTTCAGTGGCTCTTTCGCCATGGGAGCAGTCACTGGAGTAGTCACTGCCCTCATATCCTTTTGCATAGTGTCGTGAAATTATATTTCTAAATATATCTAGGTTTATCTGAATGTGTTACATTCATGCCCTTTGAATGCATTGTGATGTTTATTCTTTTATTAATTTGCAAACTTAGTAGCACTGTAGCAGTATCCTCCTAAAGAGCATTAGATTTCTTTCAAGAGTACCTATTAAATACAGTTTGTACACATCGTTCAAAATTTTGGGGTCAGTAAGATTATTTATTTTTTAAGAAATTAAGAAATTAATACTTTTTATTCACCTTGGATGCATTAAATTGATCAAAAGTGACAGTAAAGATATTTAAAATGTTTCTCCAAATAAATGCTGTTCTTTATAACTTTATTTATCCAGAAGTTGTATCACGGTTTCCATAAAAATGTTAAGCAGTTGAACATTGATGATGATAAGAAATGTTTCTTGAGCACCAAATCAGCATATTAGAATGATTTCTGAAGGATCATGTGACACTGAAGACTACAGTAATGTTCCTAAAAATATAGCTTTGCCATCACAGGAATAAATTACATTTCAAAATATATTAAATTAGAATAAAATTTTATTTTAAATTGTAAAAATACTTCTCACTATTATTTTTACTTTGTTTTTGATCAAATAAATGCAGCCTTGATGAGCATAAGATACTTATTTTCAAAAACATTAAAACCCCCAAACTTTTTAATGGTAGTGTATATTTTAATGCACTGATTATTTTTATGCAATCTTTTTTTGCACTGATTAGCTAATCAGTGGGTGGTTTAAATTCTTAACTTTATCCACGTGACAAAATTCACAAAGCTGCACTGTTTCCCTCTACTGGAGACGGCTCTGTTCTTCCTCATGTCTTGGAGTACTTTTCTACTGGCTGAAGCATGTGGATTCACAGGTGGGTGTTTATGTGGGTAGATAATGAAAGCATAGTGGTTAATCAGCTAGGTTACCCAGAGATCAACCTATAGTATATATGCAACCCCTCTAGGAACAGCACAACATTTACTGTTGTTAAGTATCAACTGGAAAAATAGTGTCATAATCTGAAGTTTAAAAGATAATCTGTTCAATTTTAATGTGCTTTATTAGCATGAAAAATATTTAATGTTCATGGTTCAGAGCCGATAGCCTCGTGGGCAGCACTCCAACGTGTGGCGCAGTTGTGCTTCAGATTACCCGAGTTCGAGTCCCGGCTTGTGGTCCTTTCCTGATCTTATCTCCTCTCACTTCACTTTCTGTCTTCTCTCCAGCTGTACTGTCTAAATGCAAAAATAGCAAAAATAAATCTTGAAAACAAAAAAACAACACAATTCTTTGCGTGAAATAAAATCCAAAAACTTAAAACTCTGTGTTGCTGTACCTGGGAGGGTCAAGTGGTTGAATGTTGACATCCTTGATGTGTAAATGTGTGCAGTTATTTGCCCTTGTCATTTGATTGTTTTATTGGTCACCTCCAGCTGGGAGGTTGAAATTTCATCCCATCCTCCACTTGGAAAAAAAAGCCATATATAATGCTGATTTCCTTTACTATTCCAGGTGTTGTCGCTGTGCTGTTTTGTGGAATCACACAGGCTCATTATACCTACAACAATCTCTCGGAGGAGTCGACCAAACGTACTAAACAGGTAAAATATTTGGGCTGTTTTCAGGGGAAAATACATGAACATTGGATTCTGGTTTTCTGCTGTTAGAGCAGCTGGTATAAAACCAGAGTGATATGAACTGTGTCAAAGTTGAAAAAGTAAGGTATGTAGGAAAGAAGAAAGGGGTGATGGGAGCCCTGCGTATTCTACTTCAAAAGATGCTTTGATACAAGGGGGCAGCAAGTCGAGGGATAGTGCTAAATGAATTCCCAGCACCCCTGTTGTGTTGTCAGAGCAGTGCAATGTGATGAAGCAAGGTGGGGTGCATGCAGTAATTACGACACCCCTGTGGCACTGGATTTCTCTCCAGGGGCCAGACTCACTATTATCAAAGCTCCAGTTTGTGGAGAAGTTATAGCCTGGAGTAACAAAAATTGAAGATATCGGCCTCAGCTTTATATCTAACATATGTTATAAAAGCCAGTGTTGAGTGTAGAGAAGAGGAGCAGGAAGAGTTTGAGCCTGATTTTGCTAATTTTTTTTTTTTTTGTTGTTGTGTGTGTTAATGTTGTTTCAGCTGTTTTGTTGAACAACTGTGTGATTGTAAGGTGCAGACCGCTTCATGTGTGGTATGTTTCTTTGCTGTTGCAGTTGTTTGAAGTGCTGCACTTCCTGGCAGAGAATTTCATCTTCTCGTACATGGGCCTGGCACTCTTCACCTTCCAGAATCACGTCTTCAGCCCCATTTTCATTGTTGGAGCCTTTGTATCCTTGGGTCTGCTTACAACTGGTCACGTCATGCCTTTTTTACTGATCGGATAGCTGTCAGATTTGTTAAAACTGTTCCATTTACACTTGGCCACATAAATGTGTCTCAACAAAACGAATATAAATCCATTTACTATATGCAAATTTGGAGTTCAAGTCAGCAGAAGAGATCGTGCATTGAGCCTCAGGGTGCGATGCCAAATACAGTTTGGACATCTGCTTGATGAAGAGATGTTCAGCTATTCATCGGCGGTGGACCGTGTCTGTGGCAGTGTGTGTTGCAGTAGTGCTATCATATTTCTCTGGGAGCTGGTTTAACACTCTCTCATGTTTGTTTTTTTTACCATTTTGGAAGTAAAATTTAAATATGTGGCTTCAACAACCACATGCATTAAAATTGTCCGATTTCATTCGGAATATGCCTCAAACCACTTCCTAAAGTGGTTTAAGTGATCAAGTTTAAATATTAAACCCAAAACGTTTCGGAGGGCATTTACACCTGGTCTTTTTACGATTGGATAGCTATCCAATCAGAGAAATTGCATGAAGTGACCCTTGTCTTTCAGTTGAAATTAAAGTTTCACATAATTTTTTTCACATGAGTAGGTGGTAATATATATGAAATGAAGCTTGTTAACTCCTAGAATTTAACTTCAGTTAACAATTTTGAGAGTTTGACAGTATGTTACAGATATTTACCTGTGAACTAAACAATTTTAAAGACTCAAGAACATCTGGGTAAATTCAAGGCTGTTTTATCACCTCTTTTATTTATGTGATTTATGACCACTAGGAGGCATTGTGTACAGGTTTGAAAGATACAGCTAGTTACTTTACTTTTGTTTTAGAAATCTCTGTAATAATGTCACCATGTTTGTCAAGCTCCAAAAAGGACAAAAAGCATCATAGAAGTGGTTCGTAAGATTCCATATGGTTCTTATGTGTGCTATAAGGATTGAATACAATACAGTACTTGTTTTTAAATCTGATCTTGAATCTGGACAATATGCCAGTTTACATAATTGATCTTCAGCATTATCTTTGTTTTTATACTTTTAACTATCAATTTAAATTATATAATCTATAATACAGTTAAAAAGTTTGAGGTTGGTAATTTTTTTTAATGCCTCTTATGCTCACCAGTGCTGCATTGTTTTTTTGATTTTTGACTAAAATGGAGCAAACAAACTTTTTTTTTTAAGGATTCTTTGATTTAATAGATAAAGTTCAAAAGAATAGCATTTATGTTTAATGCATCCTTGCTGAATAAAAGTATTAATTTCTTACTTTTGGATGGTAGTATATGTCTTGATTTCCTTTAAAATTTAATTCATTTTGTGTGAGAAGAAATTTCCTTAACTTTTGGACTACCAGATAGCCATCTTTATCGGCCGGGCCTTGAACATCTACCCCTTGTCTTTCCTGATTAACCTTGGCCGAAGACACAAAATCAGTGGAAACTTTCAGCACATGATGATGTTTGCAGGTATGGTGACCACACCTGGCTTACTTCCACTTCTCTCATGCTTTCATGACATTAAATATGTGGAACTATTTAATAAAAACAACAAAGTGGAATATAAATCAATGGAATCAGTTTTCTAGTGTCCTTTAGTGTCAGACTCTTTGATATGAACTCTCAATAGATTTCAGCACCCTGCTGAAGGTTATCGAGATCTAAATTAAGAGTGAAATGAGGCATCAGAATCAGAACATCTCTAATAACGGCTCTTGATGTGGAGCAGCTCCCTCTAGATCAGCAACATCACCCTGCTAAAAGGGCAGCAAAGTGCAGTACCCTTAAAACATCTGATCGAGTGTGATGGCTCTGTTTGCCTGTTTAAGTTTACTGGCATTCTATTAGTAGCAGCGCTGTCATCCTTACTAAAATCTGTTGTGACTGCTGTGTGTGTGTTTGTGCTCTACAGGGCTGCGAGGGGCAATGGCATTCGCTCTGGCGATCCGCGACACTGCCACATACGCGCGGCAGATGATGTTCACCACGACCCTGCTCATTGTGTTCTTCACAGTTTGGGTGTTTGGAGGAGGCACCACGCCAATGCTGTCCTGGCTACATATCAGGTCAGAATTCAGGAGACCTTGATCAGTGCCTTATTTGACCCTTTTTTTTTTTTTTTTTAGAGTGAGATGGATTCAGGAGCATTTTTCATGCATAAGAAGCTTTTTAAATTGTTTGTAGGAACATTTTAGGATTTTTTTTTAATGGTTTACAAATGTAAAGACCTAGAACATCATACAGACTTTGGGTGGGCTCTTTTGACCTGGACCAGTAAGCTACCACATAGAAATGTACCAACAACTAATCAGAATACCTTAGCAACAGCATGGCAACACCCTGGAAATCACAATGAACAGCGAGGTGTCCATATTTAAATGAACAAGCAACACGTATACAATGTAAAATCGAGTTTTTCAAATAGTACAGTGGATCGACTCAGAGAACATTGAGAAAAACTCACACAGACTGTCCAGCAGGTGGCAGAAAAGCTCACCATAAGCATGTTTATTCATTTTATTAATCAAGCAGATTTTAACTAATGAAGTGTCATGTGATTTTCCTTCGTCTCATGACCATTTTGCGGTGTGATATATAGGGTATAACAAGCTTCAAGTTGAGAGACTGTGGCTAGTTTCACAATGTGCTTGTCAACTGCACCCTCTTCCATTTTGGTTTGGTAAAATTTGCGCAGAAAAATGAACCAGAGTTCTGCACTCAAGCAGATGGGGAAAAAGCTGGAGTTGTTTATGTCGCTGAGAGCTGGTGTTTGTCTGGCTGTCCTCAGCAGGGGCTTGCTGGTACGGTGCCATTAAGTGCTGCTAGTTTGTCAGAATAAAGAGGATTATTGAGGACCAGTGCTGATGGCAGCTGATGTAGAATGGGATTGAGAAGCTCACATTATTATCTGCAAAACTGCTGTGCACTCATTGAGTCGCAGATATGTGCAAGATGGCCACGGCGAGGTGAATCTAAGCTACGTTAACAACAGTATTTCTGTAAACAAATTGCTTTTGTCCTTTAATGCCAACAAATCAGGGGGATATGGGTTTAAATTCTTTTCAAACACCAACTAAATATCTTTGTGTAACTGAGAGCTAATGCACTGGCCTTATTTCGGCTGACTGGAATTAAGACCAGACAGGAGTAAGAACAGACAGACAGCGTTCATAACTGTAATTGTCTTGAGTCTCCTGCTGCTACATAATACTCTTAATGGAGGCTTTTGTTTAGCTTGCACTGCATCCCATGGATCATGATCACAATGCACTGATGCTTCTTCAGAGATTTTTGCATGTCCAGTGACTATTTAGCAAACATGACAATAACAGATGTCAGCTGCATGACGAAGTATTCATAAAAGGATTAAATGGGATATTTCAGCCCAATATTTAGATATCTTTATTGTTTACTCACCCTCATGTTGCTTGAACATTGAATGGTTGTTTTCTTGCACTCGAACCACTGTTGGTATTGTTAAAGGATTAGTTCACTTTCAAATGAAAATTGCCCCAAGCTTTACTCACCCTCAAGCCATCCTAGGTGTATATGACTTTCTTCTTTCTGATGAACACAATCAGAGAAATATCAATAAATATCTTGAGGCATCCAAGCTTTATGATGGCAGTGAGCGGTCATGGCTTCAGGGGGTTAATAAAGGCCTTCTGAAGATAAGCAATGCATTTGTGTAAAAGAAAATCCATATTTACAAGTTATGTGAAGTTTACTTAATTATATGTTTATTACGTAAGGTGAGCACATTAATTGACTTAATTTACCTTATTAAATTAACTATTTGCTCTACAAAATGCACTCCAAACCCCAGTACAGTGGGTACGGAAAGTATTCAGACCCCCTTAAGTTTTTCACTCTTTGTTATATTGCTGCCATTTGCTAAAATCATTTAAGTTAATTTTTTTTTCCTCAATGTACACACAGCACCCCATATTGACAGAAAAACACAGAATTGTTGACATTTTTGCAGATTTATTAAAAAAGAAAAATATCACATGGTCCTAAGTATTCAGACCCTTTGCTGTGACACTCATATATTTAACTCAGGTGCTGTCCATTTCTTCTGATCATCCTTGAGATGGTTCTATACCTTCATTTGAGTCCAGCTGTGTTTGATTATACTGATTGGACTTGATTAGGAAAGCCACACACCAGTCTATATAAGACCTTACAGCTCACAGTGCATGTCAGAGCAAATGAGAATCATGAGGTCAAAGGAACTGCCTGAAGAGCTCAGAGACAGAATTGTGGCAAGGCACAGATCTGGCCAAGGTTATAAAAAAAATTCTGCTGCACTTAAGGTTCCTAAGAGCACAGTGGCCTCCATAATCCTTAAATGGAAGATGTTTGGGATGACCAGAACCCTTCCTAGAGCTGGCCGTCCAGCCAAACTGAGCTATCGGGGGAGAAGAGCCTTGGTGAGAGAGGTAAAGAAGAACCCAAAGATCACTGTGGCTGAGTTCCAGAGATGCAGTCGGGAGATGGGAGAAAGTTGTAGAAAGTCAACCATCACTGCAGCCCTCCACCAGTCGGGGCTTTATGGCAGAGTGGCCCGACGGAAGCCTCTCCTCAGTGCAAGACACATGAAAGCCCGCATGGAGTTTGCCAAGATGGTGAGAATAAGATTCTCTGGTCTGATGAGACCAAGATAGAACTTTTTGGCCTTAATTCTAAGTGGTATGTGTGGAGAAAACCAGGCACTGCTCATCACCTGTCCAATACAGTCCCAACAGTGAAGCATGGGAACCTTTTCCAGAGTGCTCAGGACCACAGACTGGGCCGAAGGTTTACAACAAGACATTGACCCTAAGCACACAGCTAAAATAACTGTTGCATGCTGACTTAAACCCATTTGAGCATCTCTGGAGAAACCTAAAAATGGCTGTCCACCAACGTTTACCATCCAACATGACAGAACTGGAGAGGATCTGTAAGGAGGAATGGCAGAGGATCCCCAAATCCAGGTGTGAAAAACTTGTTGCATCTTTCCCAAAAAGACTCATGGCTGTATTAGATCAAAAGGGTGCTTCTACTAAATACTGAGCAAAGGGTCTGAATACTTAGGACCATGTGATATTTCAGTTTTTCTTTTTTAATAAATCTGCAAAAATGTCAATTCTGTGTTTTTCTGTCAATATGGAGTGCTGTGTGTACATTGAGGAAAAAAAATGAACTTAAATGATTTTAGCAAATGTCTGCAATATAACAAAGAGTGAAAAATTTAAGGGGGTCTGAATACTTTCCGTACCCACTGTATGTGTCCGTTCAGGCACAAATAGACGCGGAAGAGAACGGCATTCGGTGTCACGTGGATCTGCGCGGCTCTGTGCGTGCGTATGTGCACACATAAAACAGCTGCACATTCAGAATTGAGTTCTCTTTAGCGGCTTCGTGCACTCAAATGGTTTAAAATCACTTGAATGTTTAAACTGACAGGATCTAAAACATGTTCAAATGACAAACTTTAATTTTATGATTGTCAAACTTTGCAATTAATCAGAGAATCACCTGCGTATTGAACCGTGGTGTCTGGTCCGTACGGATTAACGATTCCTATACTAGACATCGCACACCCTGCGATGTGACTATCGCGGATGCGCACATTGCGATTTCGAGACTAAAACGATATATCATGCAGCCCTACTTTAATCCCTAAATTTACTCTCCTAAAGCAGTCCCTTGCAAAGCATGCTGGGAACTACGGATCCTGCCCAATTAGTTGTGACAACATTAATTTGTGCGTTTCACTCAGCAATGTTAAGTTGACTGAACAAACACTTAAGTAGATCTGACAATACTTATTTTTAGTAGAAACAACTCAGTTAACTTAAGTTCATGTAGTTACGTGAGTTCAAGTAATGTGAACAAGGATGGTTTGAGTGAAACTAACAACAGTGAAAGTTCATTTTTTTGAGTGTGAGCGGTTTCTACAATTTGCTATTGCAATTGATTTAGGTAAGGAATTTGAATAAACCCTAACTTTTCACATAACTTGCAATTCTACTTAGGAGTTTCACCTTGAAGATGATAAAATGGGTGAAAAAATTCCAGATTCTTACAGTGAAGAAAGGACTTGTGCCAGTAAGCAGTCATATAATAAGTAACACCTCATTATGCTAAAAATCAGTAACTGCATAGAACACCCTGAGTGTGAAAATGAGTTTTGAGTTTTAATGGTAAAAAAAAAAAACACTTAATCATTACTCATCAATGTGACGCATTTTTTTGTAAGTACCACAGCATGCAAGTGCAAATGTACTGTATGCAAAGCAGAGAAGAGGGAAAATATAATGAATGCTGATATTGATAATTTCCTGTTTCTTTCTGAGGGGCCTTTAATTTCCCTTTTGTATGCAGAAACCCTCTAAATATAGATTCATATATTTATTTAGTGTAACAGCACTTTTCTGTGTGGACTTGAGTTTGCACGTTCTCCCGTGTCTGCGTGGGTTTCCTGCAGGTGCTCAATTTCCTCTACACAGTTCAAAGACATGCCAGTTAGGTGGATTGGATAAGTCAAATTGGCTGTGTGTGAGTGTGAGTGCACTCTCAGTGATGGGCTGCGTCAGGAAGTGCATCCAGCGTAAAACCTGTGCCAAATCCAATATTTATGTGTGTGTGTGTGTGGATAATTCCGACCCTGCAGATGAGTGGAACTAATGCTAGGAAAATATATATAATTGTCAGAGAACAATAATCAGACAATACACCGGCAGATCAAAGAGACATTTAGTGTTTCTCTTATTTTAAATTCTGCACAGTAAGAGTAACAGTCCTCTGATCTCACAGTGCATTAATGTATTAACAGTAGTGATTTTTCTGCCAGCTGTGTTTCCTGATTATTTAGGGATTCCACTGCTGGCTTTTTGTTGTTCTACTTTTCAACTTAATTTGATGGATGTAATGCTCTTTCATTCTCCAAAGGGTTTCCATTTCCACAAAAGCACTACAATTGACCCCTGGACTAGCTCACACTACATTTTCCATGTTGAGTGAGGGCTACTCTCCAATACTCACACATACAGACTATTCTTAACTCGACTGTGGTTGTCTCCTGCTTTGGGCAACTGCAGGCTAATCAATGTGCAATTAAAATAAGCAATCAGTCATTCGTTGAAAACATTTTGCAAAGCTACTGTACTTAAGTGGGGATGAGAGAAGAGAGTCATGTCTAGCTCAGATAAACGGATGGAATGCCACTGCTATTTATTTTTTATTTTTTTGCCACTGCTGACCAGGCCACCTGAGATTCAAGAGAGGCTTTTGCATAGCTCCCTGTTGAAACTGGAATCGATGGCGTATTTTTAGGCATTTGTCAATGTAATGTCTGAATGCTGGGGGAAAAAGACATTAGAATGCAAAGCATGACTTTCACATTTATATTAAGTGCTGTTTTCCATAAAGGTATTCATGTGTCAATTGTATTTACTATTTTTATTTTTATTTTAATCTAACATTTATTATTTATAAAAAAAAAATTTCAAGAAAAGCCTATATACAGTATTGACACTTTTGAAATGGCCTGACAGTGGTTGAAGGCTGTCTGTTGCTCAAGATCTAAGCCATATGACTGTCTTCTACATTGGTTTAGATTTTCTTCCTCTGTGTTGGCTAGTTCTCCCTTTTCTAGAACAGTCCCGGGAGGTTCCACTTACTCTATAAACATTGAGCTCAGAGCACAGAGAGCCAATTCAGAGCAGGAATGTGAAGCCCCAAACACTTTTTATGTATCGGATAGGAAATGTCTGTTTTGCAGAGGAGTTTAAATGTATTTCGAACTACATGATTTGGTTTCTTCTGTCTCAGTGTGCCAAAAAAAGGCCATTTAACTATTGTATCCCTTTTTGGGAATGTTATTTTCCTCAACATTTTAATTTTGTTACATTTTTCATGTGACACGAATAGCAATACAAAGACACAAAGACCAACATTTGGAGTCTAAGAAACACCGGAGTGTGAAGTTTTTCTCACTTTTCTGAGTAGAAGCTGTTAGGATGTTTGTTTGCAGGGCTGGTCTCAAGAGTTGTGTGTTGTGCTCAGGGTTGGAGAGTCTTCTGCTGCCGAGAAGGAGAGGCTGCGTAGACTGAGGAATTACATCAGGTGATGATGGACTTTGCAATCTTGTACAGGTGGCGGTGACCTTTTGACCTCACTTTGTACAATGCACAATAAAAGCAGTCTTTTGTGTGGGTGCTTGATACTGTAATGTCTGGGCTTCTGCTTTAATCAAGCACTTATGTCTTTTTTGCTTAAGACTCTATTGCACAGTGTTCCTGCTAAATCTGCTCTACGCCTGTTTTGTTTTATAGTGATGCACTGAAATGAAGAATCCTGTCTGAAACATCCATTTAGGACACACTGGGCTGAAAATACCTATACAAATAGCTGTTAAAAAATAACATCAAGAATTTGTTAGATGACATTAATACCATGACATTTTAACAAACATTTAATAAAATATTATGCACAATAACCTTTTATCTAATTTAAACATATTTACCATATAAAGTGCTTAAAGTGCCTGAAAAATTATGCTTTTTCAGATATTACCTTTCATGTATGTCATGTATGTAAATAGTTTTGTCGATGTAAAAGTTCACTATAAATGGAGAAATAACCAAACCTAAAAGAAATAACCAATTCTGAACTGCCTGTAATAAGTCGTCAGTATTTCCAGTGTAACTTCCTGCACTAACCTACGCAAGTTGGTTATAAATTTGCATAATGGTCTTCATTTGCTGCCTGCAAACGGCATCTACTTTGCCCTTAAACACTGTAGTTGTACCTGAGGCCTGGAAGAGTGTGGTTGCTGCGAAAGCTGAGGAGGCTTCCGAAGCTGAAATTCAGATAAGGTAATAGCCATTATTTTACCAAAAAGTACTGTAAGCAGTAGACCAATCACAACAGACTTGGCCATCTGACTAGTCAGAGATTAGGCGCTCAGAAAGAAGTCGTTTAGAGAGAGCGAATCCTTTATCAAACTTCAGACTTCAGACACTGTGAGAAGTAAGGTGATGCTGCAGTGTATATTATGAGAAAATTAAAGTGTTTTTTGAACTTGGATGCATGTAAATAGATTGTAGGAGAACATTTAAAATAGCATAATAGGGCACGTTAAGAATACACAACTAAGGGCAAATGAAAACCATTCATTTGTTGCTCTTTTGTCCGGATTTCTTTACAAGAATCTCTCAGTTGCTGTTTACATTAAATGTAATTACCAAGAAAAACCAAGATATTTTTTCACTTGAATGTTGCTTTGTCAGTGTTTCTCTGTCTAGTATCAGTTCTATTCTGTTGTATTATCTGTAAAAATCTTCTTCTTCTTCTCTGCTCAGTATAGCACCCCTTTATATGCATTTAACTTCCTCAGCACACTCAAATGTTTGTTCTTAGTGGTTAGTCTCCATATTGTGCCAGTGCATTTCTTCCAGGGCTGTTTTTAAAACTGGTGGGAGTCACTTTGAAAGAATGTGTGTGTGCTGTCGCTCCTGTTTTCACATTGATGTGCTAAAGGAAATCTGTACACAAAGCTCACTGGCAAAGACTCGACACTGGCTTAAGACTGCAGATGAGTAATACCAAGGCATCAAAAGAAACCAGATTAGGCATTCAAAATTAATATGCTTCCACTTATACCTGCATTAAAATCCAACAATCTGCTGTCCTTGGCCTCAGTACATCTGCAACCGCACACAGACAGCTCGGCTGACAACGAGAGCTGCTCTGACCGTCTTACAGGAAGGATATGTTCAGCATCCACCATGTTGATATTCTTTCTGCAGCCGTGTGCAGACTGTGTAGAATGTGGTTAGGGGAGGCACGTGATACTCTCCCTTGATCTTTACTTTCCCCTTTTGTTATAACTGGCCCCTCTGACCTCCTTGTGACCCATTAATGTAGCCCATCCTCCATCTGCAGACGTAGTCATTACAGTAGTCTGTTTATATTGTTTTTACTTTCATTGATTTCCTTGTATTCCATTTCCTGATTTGTTTTGTCTCTTACTCTTTTCCTCCATTTTTTCAAGTCTTTAGCGTCCTGATTTTCCTTCTATAAAGTTCGAGCTTCCCCTTCCCCAATGTAACTTGCATATGAGCAAATCAACTCCTGTTTGGACAACTCTCTAAACCATTGGGGAGGGAAACTCTATTTTGTTTTACAGACAGTTCTCTTCCAGACGTGGTTGAAAAAAAACAGCAGCTTGTTAAGAGTTTGTCGCAGATATGTGTCACTGGCTTTGGCAGAAGCATGTTAACTCTTTTTTTCACTTCTCTATTTTAATTAAATTCGCCCACATTTTGGGAAACAAATCTTCCTTGCTGATTGTGATAAGAGATAAGACATTCAGTAAAGGCAAACTTTAACTACTTGTGAGAGCAAAGACAGATAAGTCAGCTCTTTGTTTTCACTGGCACTTGTCCACATGGGTGGAGAATGTCTGAGTATCTGCTAACCCACAAGCTCTGCCTAACATCACAATGAAGTCTCTGTTGATCCTTGGGGGTCAAAAGCCAGTAGCTACATCATAGCCACAGCTTTAATTGAGAGGGAGAATGAATTATAAGACATAGAATCAAAGATCAGTGAATGTGCTTGAAGGCCAAAGGGAAAGTTCACCTATTGTGTCACTTATCTCAGCAGAATCTCACCCTCTGAGCTCTTAAGGTCTGCTGGGTTCTCCTCGTGTTTCAACCAGTCAAGTAAATGGCAGAGCATGTGTGGCTGTTCACACAAGTTTGGCCTCCACTACAGACAGAAGTCTGGTGCACTTTGCAGCTTATTCTGTTCAAGAACCATCCTCATAAACAGGAAAAGACTGTCTGACCGACATAGACAGGACCACAGATGTTTTAGGGATGATTATCTGGCTGATAACGATAAGCCAATAATTATTGTCATGTTATGGCCAATAACCAATGAGTTATTTATGTACTCTTATAGCATTTATTAATATTTTGAAGCTTTTATTTTTATATCTTCAATTTTAATTTAAAAGTTTTTGTCATTAAAAAAAAATTATATTTAGATTTTATTTCAGTTTTAATAATTTTAGTACTTTGACTTAAATGAAAAGTAGAAATGTTTTTTCATCTAATATTCATTTTATTTTATTTTATTTCAGCTTTATTTCAATTAACAAAAATAATTTTAAACTAGTTAACAACACTAACCAATAAATGGTCCATATGGTTGATATTAAAATTTTATAGTTTTAAAAATGTAAAATAAAACATTAAAAAACTATAATAAATCATAAAGTGTATTTAGGTATCACAATGTTTTATGTACAGTATGAAAAAAATATTTTCGGATTATATTTAAGTGTTATTAAATTAGTATTTAGATTCAGTGAAAGTTAGATGATGGCAAAGTAATCTAAATGTAAAAATAGGTGAAATGAGCATGTACAGTTTTATATATTGAATATGAATTGATACTGATAAATAAAAATATCTGACAATGAACTATGGCAGGGCCGTAACCCCCATAGACACTGAGGGGCTGAGGGCTGTTCACAGAAGATGAGTGTGAATTCCAATGCGATGCTTTTCGTTTTAGCAGTGAAAGAGTTTGTGGCGAGTAAGTAGCTAAACATTTAATATTTTACAACTTATAATTGAAATATTCAGCAAACAACTCAATTATTATTATTATTTTTTTTTTATTTCACCATTTTGAATTGAAAACATGCTATTATTTGATTAATATGATTAATGTAATTCATAATTAATTGTGATGACAAGAAACATTTAGTGTTTTTGACATATTAGACATACAAATAAGAGTGAATATATATTTTTATAAAAAGCTTAAATTAATGACTTAACTACAATAGACCTTGAACTTTTACTATTCCTACTTCTTTTTCATTATTTCCTTAATTAATCTTTTTTATTATTTAATTCCTTTTAATTAAAAAAAATTACCCCAGTACCCCCATGGCACTGATATTTTTTTAAAACTTTGTTTTAACTAGATGTTTAGGCCTGTGACCAACCAAAGAAAACAAATGAGTGGAATTGTCTGTAGACCTTATAGTTAATTTCTCTAACTACTTCCCAGTGGAAACCTTGCCTTGCTGCAGTAGGTGTGTTGTGTGAAATAAGATCATAACATGATCAATATCTCTCTGCTTGAATCCACTGCACCTTTTATCTTTTCACCGTTCTGCTGCTGGTTGTTGGCTTTGCTAAAAAAGGTCGCGGCACATATGTGGCTGCATTTTGCACTGTGCTTTAAATGTCACATATGCACACTCACAGACTGACGTTCAGTTTCTGTCTCTTTCAGAGTTGGAGTGGACCCTGATCAGGATCTTCAGCCATGTGGGGACAGCTTCCAGGTCCTTCAGGGAGTAAGTCTCAATATGTTTTTGTCCTCCTGCCAATGAAGCTTTTACCTTCAATATATTTCAGGTATTAAACTATTGCTATGGACATAAGTGATGCTTTAAATTGTGCAAGAAAGGAGACATGTGCTAGCACTTTTTAAACTAACATAATGTTCCATAGACTGAAGGAAGAACTTAGCAACACCACCCAGAACACCCTAGTTTTATGGATTTGCACTCTTGCATTTATTTTGTACAATGTGCAACTCTCATTCTGAATTGCCGCCACCGACATCATACTGTTCCTTTTGCACTTTAATGTGAAACCTCATATATAGGTACTCCAAAACCACACGTAATTTCATTCTTCCGGTTTCCTGCCTCTAAAAAAGCATGCAGCGTTTTTTAAGATAAAGAATTGTGGACCCCTTCAAAAGTGGCCATGCAAACAACCTTGATGCCTCTTAGCTGTTGGCAATGTGTGTCAGCACTGCTTTCCGTGTCGTGTTTAAAACCCGTGGGTGTTTTTGAAGAAGTGCAAATTCATGCACCAATGTAGACACACAAGTTGCTTTTTATATCATGAATTGTTACTCAAATTAGAATGGCAAAGCTAATTAGGAGTGGACACCTTGGAAACTAATGACATTTCTCCTCTGTTCATCCTGGTTTAAACTGGTGCCATTATAGGGCAATCGCAGAAATCAGATCAGTTGAAGCCAGTCATTTTCTGCAAAAGCAGAAGCACACTCTCATTTAGAAGAAAATGCAGTTAACAGTAGAAGATAATGAATTATAAGTAGTCAAAGAGTTGACATGCTCTTTGAAGAGTGCTTGTGCTTGCGACTGACCATAAGAGGTCAAACGCACTTATTGATAAACATAGTGGGATGATAAATGTAAACAGTTAGAACTAACAATCTGGGCTAAATTCATGAAAACCTTTTTTAAAGGAATACTTCACCCAGAAATGAATTTCGGTCATGTGTTCTAAACCTGTATGACTTACTTTCTTCTGTGGAACATAAAAGATGAGGTTGAATTAAATGATGACAGAAATTTCATTTTTGGGTGAACTATAATTTAAGACGTTTGTATGTTCTCTACAGTTCTTAAGAAATGCTTTAAATAATAAAATAAACTTTTTGTTTTGCACTGTAAATTATTTCTCTACATTACTGTTAGATAGTAAACAGTTAAACAGACATAAGTGAGTTTCTTGGAAGTCTATATATTGCCTAAGCAGGACATGGTCAGAGGGTGAGAGGAACTGCTTGGTCTTAGAGCCCTTTATTTCCCTCTGTCTCACTTTGACAACCCTTAGTATTTCAGTCTGGAACACAAACATTTGATACAAGTATGTTGAGTTACAATTATGGAAGAGTAATAAAATATAATAGAAGTAATACATTTTTTATGTAACTAGTATTGTAATGTTGTAATGCTTATTATTTGAAATGGCTCATTAAATTATTTCATAATTTTACTCCATACCCTCTAGTAAATATAAAATTTATAGAAAAAAATAAAATAATAAAGATTTTATTCTTAAGAACGTGTCAAACCCAGCCCCTGGTTTGTGTCAAAATCAAGGTTTGTGCATGGAGTGTTAATAAAAATTAGATAATAATATTAATCAAACAACAGTATTGAAAAGAGGAACTTACTGCTCTTAATTTAAGAGTTTATTTCTACATGCATGCCATTATTTTATTTGGTTAATATTAATGTTAATATTAAACTTTTTTTTTAAATAAAGTATTTTGTTTGGGAGCTTAATAGTTATTTTTTTGCTTTGGTATTGTACAGGTTTACTTATACTAGGATGAACTATTGAATTTTTAGTTTTATGACAACCCTGATGAGCATGCGTACAGATTTACTTTTGTTGATGAACACTTTCTGTATTTGTCACACATCTTATCTTATTAACAGTGGTCTTCACTATAGTATTAACACTAAAGGAATATGGTAAGCTTAAGGTAGGTTGCAGTATAGTGTTACTTTGAGCTTGTTTGTGATCGTGTTAATCTGTAATCTCTTTAACTGCGATGAAGTTGAAGCTGAACTTGTGAGATTAGGTGAATTTGGATAAACGTACTGGCAATTGAAAGAACAGCGAGACTTAATATTTCACTACATATACAGAGTCAACTGATAAATATGGATATATATTGTGTGTTAACTGTAGGTCAGGATTACTGGTTAAGTATCAGATTTCATTCCACTCATTCGAAAGTCTGCTGAATTTTTCTGTATGGCCTGGTATTATGTTGCCAGTAGTCATATAATTAAATGACAGACTTTACATTTTAAATATAACAGTTTAATGACAGGAAATTAGATTTATATGCAGTCAGTTTTTAAAGGTGCCCTAGAATTAAAAATTTAATTTATATTGGCATAGTTAAATGACAAGAGTTCAGTACATGGAAATGACATACAGTGAGTTTCAAACTCCATTGTTTCCTCCTTATATAAATCTCATTTGTTTAAAAGACCTCCGAAGAACAGGCGAATCTCAACATAATACCGACTGTTACGTAACAGTCAGGGTGTACGCCCCCAATATTTGCATATGCCAGCCCATGTTCCCAACATTATGAAAGGCATTAGACAAGGGCAGTATTTAACGTCTGGATGTGCACAGCCGAATCATCAGACTGGGTAAGCAAGCAATAACAACAGCGAAAAATGGCAGATGGAGCAATAATAACTGACATGATCCATGATCACATGATATTTTTAGTGATATTTGTAATTGTCTTTCTAAATGTTTCGTTAGCATGTTGCTAATGTACTGTTAAATGTGGTTAAAGTTACCATCGTTTATTACTGTATTCACGGAGACAAGAGCCGTCGCTATTTTCATTTTTAAACACTTGCAGTCTGTATAATTCATAAACACAACTTCATTCCTTATAAATCTCTCCAACAGTGTAGCATTAGCCGTTAGCCACGGAGCATAGCCTCAAACGCATTCAGAATCAAATGTAAACATCCAAATAAATACTATACTCACATGACCCGAAGCATGCATGCAGCATACATGACGAACATCTTGTAAAGATCCATTTGAGGGTTATATTAGCTGTGTGAACTTTGTAAATGCACTGTATTATAGAGTCGCGAGCTCGATGGGCAGGGAGCATGAGATTTAAAGGGCCAGCAGCCCTGAATCGGTGCATATTTAAAATGCCTCAAAATAGGCAGTTAAAAAAATGTATTTAAAAAAATCTATGGGGTATTTTGAGCTGACACTTCACAGACACATTCAGGGGACACCTTAGACTTATATTACATCTTGTAAAAAAACATTCGATGGCACTTTTAATTTGTAATGTTAGACAAGTGGCTTGTAAGTAGATGGAAAATATATTTTCACTTCAATTATTTTTTTTGGTACAGAAAATACACACTGCATTTTTAAGCCTTTATTACTTAAAAGGCAGACTTGAGCTAACATTTAAAGTGTCCGCATTCTAAACCTTTGATTTACTACTTCTAAATATCTTCATTAGGGCCTTTTGCACCTAATGAAGTCCTGGTGCAAATGCCACAGGAACATGGCTGGGGGGAGAAATTAGTTCTCTGGGAACTATCCTAGGGGCTAGTTCCTAGAACTGAGTTCATAGAACTATTCGGTGCGAAAGCCACTAATATGCAGATAGGCCAATCACAGGCTTGATTGAATAGATGTTACAAAAACTGACTTTAGAAGTCAATATTATGGTTTTATTTCCATGATTTTCTTGTCTGCCTCAATAATGAATTGTACTGTGAGGTTATTTTAATTTAGGGCTTTTCTATATTTCAATATTTACTTAAGGTATAGTATATTATAATATATGTGAAAAGGTTTTCCTAGGTTGTACAAATGAGAATTGCTTCCTCTTTCTCCTCAGGATGGAACCCAGTCAGAAGGGCAGAGCAAGACCAAGCAGGAGAGCGCCTGGCTCTTTAGACTTTGGTATACTTTTGACCACAAGTATCCTTTCAGCATGCTATTCACAACAACACACACTTACACGCTTTTGTGGTCCTGTCATTAAGAACTCAAGCACGGCTGAGCATTACTTCTTGCATTCACCGTTCTATTCTCTGCTCTTCAGTGAGCATTGCCAGTGAGATTACTTTGGCTCCATGCAACTGACTAGCAAAAAACATCTGCTCCCACACCACAACAAACAATAGATACACATATTGATGAAACTCACTAAAGCAGATCTGGATGAATATAAATGCGGAGTGAGAGTTTGCAAGATTTCTTAGGATAGCTGTTTTGATCAATGATGTACTTCCTCTGAGGCCTTAACTGAGCCTCTAAAGCCCCAAACCGGCAGGCCTCAACCTTCTTGCGTAACTCCCCCTCCAAAAAAAACTCCAGTCTGAGCTCTGCACCTCAATGCGAGCTGCTGGAAATGTCATTGCGTACATTTTTTTGTGTGTGTGTGTGTGTGTGTGTGTGTGTGTGTGTGTATGGAAAATCAAATGACTGCAGTCCAGTTTCACAAAGTCTTTAAGTCCTGAATGAAGCAATCAGTGATTCTTGAGCTCTCAGCAGGGCCCATCCACTGCAATTATTTTGTGCTGAGTGGTGTACTGTCGCCGTACCTTTTCAGTGAGATGATTGTGTGTGGTGAAAGGAGTAAAATGGCAAAAGAAAGGGTTTTATTTAGCTCACAGTTGCTAGAAATAATGCTTAAAGGTGAACACACACACACATTTTCTCACATACTTCTCAATCCGCTTCCTGCACAGCTGTGGCTAGGAGCTCCACATGTGGTGACTCACAGGTCCTCAGAGCTTATGTCAGATGTTTATTAGGAGACTTAGTTTGCAATTTTCTGTGCGCCCACAGCCAAGCATTTGAGCTTACATGCGTATTGTCTTTTTGTCACAACAACCTACCTAATAACATTCGGTTCCTTTTTCACAAGCCCTCGGGAGTGAAGTAAAGTGTGTTTGTGTGCTTTCCAAAAGGCCACTGCAATTGAAATGTTCCAGCAGCCTATTTTATTTCTCTTTGGGTACCAGACCATGCTGTTGGACATCCTACAGAGATATTTTCCAGAGTCTTTACCTGGCAACCTCTCTCTAGCTCTGCAGGGGACATTCAGCTCCCCCCTCAAAGATATTATACACTTCCAATCCATCACAGAGTGTTCTTGGTTTCAAGCCATCAACACTTTACCACCGCCTTCTCTATTTTTATCCTCGTCTGTCAAAAATAAGAAACCCAGAATTGCTGCCAACCGCGTACTGGCTGTCCTGCTTAGATCTGTGTGTGCTAGACTCTGAGTGAACTATTTAAGGGGATGATGATCTGTTACTCTGCGATTTATGATGCTGGAACACGGACATATCTGTTCTGAGATGAGTACTTGCTGCTGCCATGCTGAATTTGGAAGCTTCCATTGTAAGCAGTGCTATTTTTGAATTGGTTGATTGTTTTGTTGGACAAATGTTGGAAGTAAAAGTCTTGTGGTTGATTCATGGCATGTATGAATTAACTAGTTCACCCAAAAAACATTTTTTCATTATTTATTCGTCCTCGTCTCTACGGATCACAAAAAGCTACTCTTTTGCGTACGAAATTCCTCAAACTTGCGTGTACATTTTGAGGTAATCATTCCTCATAGTCACACAACTCGTTTTATTAAGTTAGGTGCTATAAATACTATTAAAGTGTGAGATTTTAACCTGTGCTAGCTCACAGATCTGACAATCCATTCGTGCAACCAAAGGTGCACGCTTCTGTGACAATCCCACATGGTTGCCGACCACTGGTCTACATCCACCAGAGTCTTGTAGCCACATGTGACAGAACAGATCCCTGGTTCACATCTGCTTGACATTGACACTTCAGCAGATTTATTCCCCTTAACCAGATTACAGTTACCTGAAGCCTATCCTGACCCATAGCGGCCCCCCTCTGACCTCCACCCTGCCAGCCTGCTGCGGTCCGCTGGCTCGATGTCTGACCAGCCCCCAGGCCTATGAGGTAAGACCACATACACACACTCATGTATTAAAATCATTCAATTTGGTAGATGTATTAATTAAAATATTAGATTTTTTGGGGGGGGAATTAACCCAATGCCAATATTTTCAAAACTGCCCATTATCTGCCAGTTTATTGGTCATTACTTCACACTGCACTTTGCCTTGTTTCTAGAGAAGTAGCTTTTTCTGAGTTCCTCAACAGCATGCTTTGGTTTCCATAGCTTGCTTTCCAGTGTTGTTGCTGCTCTGTGAAACCCTTTTTGAAAAGAAAAGAGAGAAAGACAGACAGATGCACAAAAGCACTGGGGCTTTTAGACTGGACACAGACCCGAAGGAAGACGCATTCAGTGTGCGCCCGGTCACAAAAGAGCCTTTCATGATGCCACTCTGATGATGGTGAGCCCGAGAGGCTTTCCAATATCTCAAGCATGGAGAACACAGTTATTCACAGCGGTCACAGCCTCATTCACTCCCTCAAATTCCCCTATTCATCACAATGCTCATACTGTGGCTCGGGCTGCTTAGCTTAGCTCACAAACGTCTTATATTCTTACTTTGTGCTGTTGGGTCACAATGAGCTAAATGTCCTGCAGAACTGCTTGATCGCCCACCTCTCTCCCATGTAACATAATTATGCCCCTCATATCTGCAGTGGATGGAATGATGTGAATACTGGCAAAGAGTTATCTGTTTTCAGACCTATAATGACAATGGTTCTTCCCTTATTGCATGAGTCATAATGATTGTGTCATGTAGTTCCTTTGGCTCAGGCCATCTAAATGCTCCAGTTTGTCTGTCTATATATATTTCTATTCCTCTTTTCTTGTTTCGATTGTTCTATCTAGACCCTCCTAAAGCCTGTCATTTATTTAAGGGGTTAGAAAGAGACTGTCATTCATCTTCGGAACAAAAATGAAGATATTTTCATGAAATATGAGTTCTGTTCCTCCATTAACCGCTACACAACTACCACTTTGACACTTCAAAAAGTTCATAAAGAGATGGTAAAACTAATCCATATGAATTGAGGGGTTTTAGTTCAAATTTCTGAAGAGGCATGGTCGCTTTATATGAACAGATTGAATTTAAGCTTTTATTCACATATAATAAAAGATTCACCAACACACACATCATTTATGGTAAAAGGAAGCTTGAGGATGTCTGCTTTTGAGCTTCTGCAAGAACCAATGAGGTTTGTTCTCACGCATCATGCAGGTTCGGTTGAGCTTCTGTTTATGTTCACTGATTAATGTTAATATGTGAATAAACTCTTAAATTCAAACTGTTCATCATTTAAAGCGAGAAAATTTGAGCTAAACCCCTCAATTCATATGGATTAGTTTAACAAACTTTTTGAAAGTGGTTGTTGTGTAGCTGTCAATGGAAGGACAGAAATCTCTCATATTTAATTAAAATATCTTCATTTGTGTTCTGAAAATGAATGAAAGTCTTTGGAATGAAATGAGTGTGAGTACTAAATGACAGAATTTTCTTTGTTGGGTGAACTAAGGTTCATGGCCTCTTTCACTATTTAGTTGAATTGTATTTTCTTGCTTTGCATGTTCATCCTCTCATTTCATTCTGACTCTCCCTCTCTGTTTGGCTGTCTGGGTTAAAAGCAAAACTTTTATTTCCATTTTTACTTCTTCCATCTGTGTTTATTAGTTGCTTGCTCATTAATTCTGAGAAAAAAGGAAACATTTCTCCTAATGTATTCCTCTTTTTTTTTATTGATGCCAATGTTTTTATATACTTTTTTAGTTCCTCTAGTTAAATTGTTTTGTAGTGTTTCAAAATTGAAGAACAGGCTTTTTCATTCTTGAAATGAATTCTTTGTTTATAGATCTTTCATATTGAAAGTGTTTTTTGTTTCTATATCACTAAAGGGCACTCAGACAGAACAGTTCTCTTAATGAGAAGCGTTCATTTATGCAGGTAATGTACAGTCAGCCAGTCATTGTAGTAAAATATGCAACACCTCTATTTTGATTGGACATGCACTGTTTCCAATAGTGATTTTTATGGTTTTGATTTGTCTTCTAATGGAACAGTGGCAAAGCAAAAATAAACTCACCATATTGTGTCAAATATGTACATTATAAGCTGTGGGTTAAATATTAAGAGAGGATTATTATTATTTTGCTATAATGACTGATTTAACTGTACAGTATTCCTCTTATTACATGGCTACTTTGCAAATAAATAAATAAACAACATATCATATTACATGAAAAAAGATACCACCGAGCCACTTTCTTTTTCACTCCATTCTTGCCTGATTAATTATTCAGTTGAGTGGTCATTATACAATATTTGTTTGCAGAATGCCACAATTGAAATCTAAAACATAATCATCCTTAAGAGCCATGTAATAGGAGATAAGAAGGACTTTCCTCAACTCTGCTGATACACTGAGCTCAGGTCTAGTTCCCAGTCTTTGAGAGCTTTAACAGACTAAATCACACCACCCCAAACCATTAACATGGAACAGGCATTATTTAGATCCTTCTCAAAGGATTTAACAGCAGCTATATGTGAAGCTAACTGTTACATAACAGTGTTTAGTTTGTTTGATCTGTTGGCACACAGTGTAATCCCCTGGTATAATTGTGCTTCTGTGACAACCCCCTTCAATAGAACACAGTGACTGCGTGAAGTACCATTAAACACAGTGATCTGTGAATGGCAAGTCTTTAAACTGTGGGAGATTGTTCTATTGCAGAATGTTTATTACATGTACATAATGTGAAGGAAGTTGTGTAAATTTGCTGCTTTGCCATCAATGTTTATGCTGCCTTCAAGTCCAGCTGGGAAGCTCCTACATTCGAGTTTTTTGTTGTTGCGAAGGCACATGATCAAACGGGAAACAAAATATGAAAGTAGTGTAAATGAAACACACAATGAATGATAATACAGTGGATACTGTGGATAAACATAAATGAATACGTCTGTGTCAATTTTACACAACCTATATAATCATTTTATGCGTTGTCTTATAAATAACTAATGACTGTGACGTATTTAAACTAAACTGTGATATGAAATTTATAAGCTGTATTTCACACAGGTAGGTCTGTGATTTTTCTCTTGCATAAGGACATCTAAGTGTATTTCTCTTTTTATCCTGTCTTCTTGTGACTCCACAGTGTCCCTCATGAACCTTTGTGTTGCGCTTGAATAGTGTGTGTGAGTGTGTGTGCACCGTCCTCCTCCCTTCATGTCCGACTTGTCACTGTGCTCCACAGAACCACGAGCCGCTGCGAGACAGTGACTCAGACCTCATCCTGAACGAAGGAGACCTGACGCTGACCTACGGTGACACAGCCATCACAGCCAACGGAGCCTCGTCCTCCTCCGGCCCCGAAGGATCGGCCGGGAGCTGGGGATTGAACGGCAAACGCAGCGACAGCACATCGGAAGACGCTCTGGAACGAGAACTGGATACACGTGAACATGAGCTCTTGAGCCGTGGCACACGTTTAGTTTTCCCCATCGAGGACCACGCTTGACCCAGTCCCCAAACTTCAAACCACACCTCCCTGTGCTTCATACCTTAACTTTTCTTGCACATAACTCCATCTGACCATTCATGACCCCTCCAAAGATTTCATGCAGTGGGTCTGAAAAATCAAGGAAACAGAAAGATGGAGAGCAGGAGGGTTTGTGCTCGGGATGTATTTACCAGAATGGAGGTGGCGTAATTGATGGTATGGCAGACTTTGTGATTCAGTGTCTCCTCATGAAAATGTGACTTGTAGGAGGAAAAAAAATAAAATAAAACTGCTGTTGAGAATGCATTTTGAATAGCTTTGGACACTAAATGTCCTTATTGCTGTTTTCTATGATAATGGACTGACGCAGAACGGTCTCTGCCGCCCTTAACATTCACTTTCATACGATCACCACCTGCCACATATTAACATTTTAGGTCATTAATTCTTTGTTTTCTGTTAGCAATGCTGCCATAAGTTTTTCTTGATGGGAAGTCAGTTTTTACATATAAACAGCCAGTATTACATTAGATGATGTTGTTTTGCATTAAAATGCTCACCCCTACCTTCATGCAAATGAGTGAGAAGATCATAATGTTTGTAAATACTGCAGGCCATACTTTGTTTTACATGAGTGCATGTTTATCTCATGACTGCATACAGGAACCTTGTAATACTCAACTTTAGTCAGTTGGAGTTTACATTTTCTGCAATATCTTGGTTGTATGAAAGCCAGGTTTACATACTGGTTGTTGTTAATATGAATGTTGTTCTGCACAGACGTGGGACTTTTTTTAATTTTTAACAGCTGGATGCAACCAGAGTGTATGAGCCATGCACTTTAGCTGCAGCTGAGCTGCAGTCCTTGCATGTATTGCTGTATTATATTAGAATATTAACCACTTGCACACTCTCAGCCAGAATTTATGTGATGCGGGATGATGTAATCATGAAGGAGACTTCATATCAGAATCAAACAGGTTTGCGTGTGTGGCGTTCATTTTGCGCCTCCTCGAGTTAGAATGTTCTTGTAGGTGGATCTTTACATTATGTATGGGTTGCTGCTATATGGCAGTCAGCGATTCTGAAATTAGGAATCTGGAATGTTCGGCATTATGTTGACCCAGCTGTTTGACTGTTCATACAGCATATGGATGGCCCCATGCTATCAACCACCAACGTGCATTCCTTCTGTCCTCCGTGTCTAGAAATGAATTCTTGATAATGAATACAAGTCTGAAGTCCAAGTGTTTAGTTAATAACTAACTTGCAGATATTTGAAATACGTTAACATTCATTCCAATTTATATTGAACTTCATAATAAACTAACCTTGCACTCTTTCCATGAAATAACCTTTACAGCTGCCTCAATTGTCTGCACTTGAGTCTGTCCGTCGTTTGCTTTTAACAAGGCTGTTTGAGCTGTGCGAGGAAATGCATCTCCAGACAACTTCAACAGAATCCATTTCAGAACCTAAATGTGAATTAAGGAGAACTGCACTATGTATGTGGAGTTTTGGCTAGAAAATGAGCCTCATGGGCTTCGTGGCAATCTTAGTGTTGAGGTGCAGAACCTTAAAGCGGCTGTAGCAAAAGACTGAATTCACATGTAATCCTGCAACATGTGGGCTATGAAATCACTCCTCTGCTGAATGACTCTTACAACGTGTTTGATAGCTTTTTTCCTGACTGTAATATTGGTGGATTTGTATGTACCTTCAGGATATGTAACTCCCTCCTGTAGCATTCATCTTTTACTTGCTGTTCTGCATGTCAATATATGCTATAAACAAAAAAAATAAACATAAGCTGCCATTTTTATGTCTGTGATATGTGCTATTTTTGTTCCCCATTTAAATTCCCAATATTATTATTATACATAAAGATGCCTGTCAAATAATTTGACAAAACTGTGGTATGCATTTAAGTTGAACAATTGTACGTTTATGAAAATAACCAATATATCAAAGTGAGATACAGTAGCAATACCTAAATAAGGTATTTGATTTATTTTATATGTCTCTTAATAATAATAAAAAACAAAACAAAACTAGTGGTTTACTACAAAATGTATGTACAAGTTTTATTTATAAATAACGGATTTGTTCATTTAGTAAGTCTGATGGTTCACATAGCTTTAGAGTAAATGTTGTTTAAAGGTGACAAAACAACGTTAACAAAATGATAATACCGTCAAATTTTTTTTTGACCAGTAAAAGGATTTCTATTAGAGCACAATAACACACGTGTCCTCAAAATATGATTGTGTGTTTTAGTTTGATTAGAAGTTCCGCCCATTTAACTATTCAAATTGCAATCCTATCATCTTTATACATTGACTATGCAGACTGTTGTGTTCATCTAACAGCCTGATGCAGACTTCACACAAAAAGAACAAACTGGTGATGTCCAGGGGGAATTGGGAAACTTCACACCAGTGGGAGTGTTGTGAGTTGTTGTAGAGAAGTCAGAATTTTCTTTGGGAAAATTCTTTCTACACCCTTTTCTATAGCTCTTTAGTTTATTGCACTTTGTGCTTCAGTTTTTTGGGTGGTACCACAGATATTGGCGTGTTAGTGATGCATAATCCCTTTTAACATTTGTGGTTGACGAATACAATACGAATGCCAAGGAATGTTTTCATTATGATATCCACCCAACGGGATATCTGTCTCCAGGCCTAGTGCATGTGCAATGACCCAAGCGTCTGTCTCGTGTGGCTGATTATGGGCTGCTGGGGATTGGGCAGGGATTATTGCGGATGAAATCTGGCTGTCAGGACACAGCCGGGACTGAGCCTTTGGTAGCCGTTTCATTTTGAACTGGATTCCTCTTTGTTATTGTTAGTCTTTTTCTTACAGGATTCTTGTCAGTATCATTTGAGGTCGGTGGGTTTATAAGTGTCTCTCTTATCAAGCTCTTCTGTCGTCTACCCCATGACGGCTCTGTGAAGGAGATCCTGAGGTGTTGCTCCTCAGCTCCGTCAGTACCTCCTGGTTTAGCTTTATATCAGGCTGTTCCCCTTCTGTCCTCCTGTTCCAACAGCACATCAGGCTCCTACAGCAAAGAGAGAAACATCATAACTTGAGCTGTGTTACTGTGGACAGGGGATATTGGGACATTTACTAAAAACACTGATTTTGTGTAGAATGTCAACAAAGTTTGTCATACAGTGCGTAATTTGACACTGCTAGAATTTGTCACAGATATTCAGCGTGAAACAATGTATTCCTATAGGCCTATTCTTAATGGAAATTACTAATAGAATAAGATACTATTAATAGAAAATTATATTTTATTATTATTACTACATTTAAATCTAATATTAAGATTAATTATCTAATATATTAATAGTTTTTGTTGTTTCTTTTGGCATTTTTATTAACCACCCTCCAAGACAGATCATTATCAGGCTTCCTATTCCTTCTGGGGTTCCTCTTTTTCATAAATCATTTTCCAGGAAATTTTCAGTTTCACTACGGCAGAAATAAAAGACAAGGATCATGCCCTAAAGTAATATATTCCTCTCTCCAAGTCTTTAAAATATGTGCAGTTTATGGCCATGAATTAACTATAAATTGTTTTTTTTTTTTTTTTTTTTTAATATGAGCTCTTAATTATACATTATGACAACTGGTTCTTGGTTCCAATTTCCATACCATAGCAAAAAATATTGGAACTATTTAAATACTTTGTTTAAATATTTCAAAATATTAAAGCTGCAGTCCGTAACTTTTGGCTCTCTTTAGCGTTTAATAAAACTGCATGCGCATTAAATAAAGTCAATTAATTATTAATGCTAATAATAATTTTAAGTAAATACATTAAAACAACATGTAGCCTTTAAATATTTTTAAATTAAGTAAACAGATCAAGTGAACGGAAACGCATTACATGTAATAGTGGCAGCTCTGTTAGTCTGCATTTACGCTTAATACAAAGATTTATTTTGACATATCAGACTTTTTTGTCCTATATGTTGTCCTATTGGTTACCACTGTGTCAGTCAACACAATTTTGGATTCAAAAATGGTTTATGAACAGATAAACAAATAGCACCTTTATAATCAATGAACCGGTCAATCACTTCAGATTAGTGCTAGATCACAGACTTCTGCGCTCTTGTGAAAACTCCCATTATAATCAATGACGCTGACTACTCTGTACAATAAATCTCGTTTACATTGTGTTTACACTGTTCGTTATAAGGAAAGCATTCACGAGCATGTAGAACTCTGGTGCACTGAACAAATGTTTTGAGCGGATTCTGACTAATTTAAACATCTCTGATTGGCCATTGCATTCATGTGCTCAACATTAACTACAATGCTCAATGCAGTAAAAAGCAGCCCCCTATCAGTGGGTACCAGATTGACCCGTTGCTATGGACTACTGGTACAGCAAAAAAGCAGGCAGCGTTACTTTTTTTAAATATTTCAGTAACAACTTAGTACCAAAGAATGGGTATTTTTGCCAACAGCCAGAACTAAAATAAAACAGGGTGTATGACAGTTGCTGCAAATACTTGAGCAGTTCATAACATTCGCTAAATGTGTCGAAATAACATTCTCATGTGACGAAAATCGGCGTCCCTGTACATAGCACTCTCTGCTACTAAACGTTAATTGTTTCAGAGAGTGAAACAATTAAAGCCTAAAGGAAAAAGCAAACATTTTAAAAATAATTTCCCAGGACATTTTTCATTTACCTGGACTGGAAAAATAGTAATCGGTTTTCCAGGAAGCGTGGGAACCCTGAATTATTGTTGTTATTAGTAATATATATTTTTGTTACAATAATAATGATAATAATAATGTTAAAATATTATGTAATTACTCTATTATTTGTATAGTTAGATTAATAATACAATTAATATATTACTTTTTTTCTTTAGTTTTTTTAACCATCCAAGATAGGCATGCCCAAACAGTAAACCTAAAAGAAATCCAAAACATCTCAAAAATATGTTATACAAGCCCGTAATGAACTCTGGTACCAAGAGACAGTTAGAGGTCTGTACTGGTCAGGGATGTATGCCTGGTGCCAGCATGTCTAAGTTAGTCATGGCAGAGTCCTCACAGATTGAGCTGGTGACAGGCTCAGCTCAGGGAGCACTGGTCCCTCCAGGGACTAACCAGCACAAAGCAGTCCCTATATTTCAGCCTGTTCCAACCACGTGTGGTCAGTCTGTTAGGTCATACCAGCCCCCATCACATGCCTCTGATAGCGATAACAAAGAAGCCTGTATCATGATCCATCGGTCTGTTATAGAGCACCATTTACATGCTTCGCCATGAAATTAGACTCGAGCATAATGGATAATTGATTTGACATACCTCTGTTGGATATTTGTACCGGTCACAATGCTGAGAAGATATTTATGGTAAATTTGTTTTCCCCATTATATTGAATAAAAATGGTCATTTTGCTGATCCAGGGCTGTTCTGGAAGTGACAAAAATTACACCACCATAGAACATCGCAGAGTTCAAGAGGATCGTATTAACCCCATGACTCCACTGGCACCATGTGCTGTCGGTTTCAGACTGGATCAATGACCTCGGTTAAACTCTGCTCTTCTTTTGTCTCTTTTTAAAAGGTTTGGTTCACCCAAAAGTGACATTTCTGTCATTAATTACTCAAAAAAATTACACCATAATGCACTCACAGAAACATATTAAAATATGCCATCAAGTGCCAAACATGCTAGACATGTTAAATCATGCAACACTTGGCTAAGTGCTAAAGTATGCAATTAACGCAACGAAACAGGAATTTGTTGTAACTCAGACATACAATGTCCAATCTGCCCCAAACTTCACATTTAACAACAGTCCTGACCTAAAGACATCCACATGGCAATATTCAGTTATAGTCAAAGCGCCACCTGCTGACAGCAGGAAGTGTGGCACATCAAAATGACTTTGCTATTTTTCTCCTATATTTACCCGCTTAAATGCATGTCGCCCACTATTCACTGTTTTCCTAAGACCACCAGGTGCGAGGGCCCTTTCAACACTCCTTGTAGCTTTAATTATTTTTGTAATAATGTTTATGTGCTATGAAGACATGAGGTAATTTAACGCCATTTAGTGACGCTTTGCAGACTCTGCTCTGGAGAAGGCGTGGCTTTGGAGAGCACTCTGAAGGGAGGGTGGGATCTTACGCTTTCAAAGCTAGCTTGCTATTGCTAGCCTCTCCAAAGATGCCTACCCTTCCTTTAAAGGGATAGTTCACCCAAAAATAAAAATTCTGTCATCATTGACTAACCCTCAGGTTGTTCCAAACCTATATATACATTTCTTTGTTCATTTTTCTATTTTCATTTTTGGGTGAACTATCCCTTTAAGTTACTTTCAAAAGGTGATTTACAGTGATCTTTTAACGATTAATCATGCAGCTCTAATTTTAATACAAGGTTCTGTATGTTAGCATTAGTTTGTGAAATAGCTAACATAAAATAACAATAAACAATACTTTTACAGCATTTATGCATTTTCAACATTAATATATAAGTTCACAAACATTAACAATAAACAAATCTTTAAAAAAAACTTAATAAAGCATCATGTTTCGTCTCCCCAAGGGGTTGCTAAGCATTATAAAATCAAATTGAGTGCTCTAAAAGACAGAACTCATTATCTATAGATCAGAACTGACACCGGAAGTGTGCTTAAACCCTTGCTATAAGGCTGTCTGTCCCTTAGCGTATGTGCATGGCATACAGATATGCTGCATAACAGCAGACTGCCAATAAAATCAATTTACATCTTTACAACTACACTGGTTACAGTGTTGCGTAATCAATCCGGGACTGACACTCTTGTCATGTAACGGATGGAAGCATCAATGTGTATAGTTGTGCTAGATGAATTTAACCAACCCATTTAACCACTATAAACTCTGTGCTAATCTAAAGCAGTAGAAAACATGCCCCTTCTTACCATGGATGCCACATTTTGCATCTAGTTATAGAACATCATGCAGTGACACCATTACACATATTATATGTAAATATAATTCAATTACAATAGTAATAATATTAAATAAAGGGCATTTTGCTTACAAAAATATACTATGGATGTGCGAGATATTACTATAATATTGTCCCAAAATCTATACTACTTTTTTTTGTATTTATAATCAGATTTAAAAAATAAATACATGTACCTGCTTGAATATTAATTCTCTACTTATTGTAATACCACTGCATTTCCCTTTAATAAAATGCTAGTACCATGATACAGTGATGGTATCAGATGTAATAGCATGGTACTTTAATATATATGATGGTTTGTTTATATGGTATTCCAAGAATACTGTGATACCGAATGGTACTAATTCAGTTAGTTTCCATATGCTTGTAAAAATGTACAGTGACCAACTGTACCATGGTAAATTTTAAAAGTTTGAAGTTGGTAAGATCTTTTTTTTTGGTGCTGTTATCTCGGTATTGAAATTCATGAAGCATGTCATTTAAGTTGCTTTCAGGAACATAATGGTACTACCATGGTGCATGTCCAAAAAACAAACAAACATGCTTTTACCATGGTATCTTTGCCAAAAATTGTAGAACTCTGTACAATACTGTAAAATGCACACTAATGCAAAGATAATCATTTTTGTTGAGTCTCAAAAACTAGTGTTTCGTAATAGTGCCCAAATAATGCTGTCAGCTCACCACATACCCTGACCTTTTAGACATGTAACATACCATATACTCATGTTTTGGTGGTTTTAGGTATTGTCCATGTTCCTCTTACGATAATCCAGCCGTCTCATGACCTCACTGCAGTAGGCTTCAACCTGGTTCACCTGCTCCACGTTCAGCCTTTCCCTCCAGGCGTAAATTGCCTCTTTGGCGTCTCTGGATGATATGAGGAAGGGTTTATCTGAAGAGTAGCCCTGTCCGTGGGTCATGTTCATGACAAACTTCTCCATGTTCTTAGAAAGGGTGAGGTTGGCGAAACGATAGAGCCTCTGGAGCTCGTCCACAGGTCTGAGCACCAGGTCTTCGTATTTCAAATGCATGTAGTTCCTCCTCACCCACGGCGGAGCGTTCATAACGAGCAACATGTCGCTGAGCCAGTTGTCGCATATTAACTCCATGGCGCTCGAGACGTAGTTATCGGCTCGGTGGACCCTATTGCTAGGCACCAGAAGGCGCTTGTATTTGTCGCTCTGCTTCTTGCTCCTCAGCACCTGTATGCTCTCCTTCACCAGAGCCAGCTTGGACTTCAGTCGAGAGTTGTGCACAGCCCTGGGGTCGCGAAACAACTGTATTATCTGGAGGTTGATGGCGGGATCTCGCATGAGAGGCACCAACACCGCCAAGTCTAAAACCCGCACGTCTTTGATGACCATCACCGGGTACTTTTTGCACTCTTTCTCCAGCTCTTTGATATCTCTGGGCTGGCATTTGCTACAGACGTCTCCTTGGACTAACCCAATTTCGTGTTTTTTATACGCTTTGCAGAGAGGCTCAGAGCAAATGACCTTGTTTGTTTTCCAGCCGAAAATAAAAGAGGTACTTATGTTGGACGAGCCTGCGTAGAGTTTTAACACTGAGAAATCGCACCTAAACAGAGAGTTCATCATGTCTCTCACTGCTCCTTGTAAGCTGCCCGCGTCTCCTGGATAAAGCGCCTGCCACATATTCCACATGGGCTCGTATAAATAAAACACATCAGGGTGCTGATTAAATAATTCCCCTAAGAATGAGGAACCTGTCCTCCAGGTTGCGTGGAGGTATATGTGCGTTCTGGACTGACTCCTGTTGCCATAGTCCTCCACCTCTGTTGAATTGCCCGTCCTGGTGCTACTCCACAGGGCGATGGTGCTCTCCAGATCGGGACACTTTTGTTGCTGATATCCATCCTTAATGTGGGACGATTTGCTCCGGTAATCTAGTACGTAGGGAATTAAAAGCAGCGCCACGGAGTATCCTAGAATCAAGATGATGTATTTTTTCTGAAGCCTTCTCTTCATGGCCTCAGCGGATCTCGGCGAACTGCTCGACCCCTACCTGTGTGAATACTGTTAGATTACAGCAGTAAAGTTAGAGGGTGGAATCTTTTTTCTTACCCGTAATGTGACAAGTCCCGCCCCCTACGCCAGGATTGGCTAGTGGGAGCTGCGCATAAGAAGATTGTTATTGGATAGTTAAGATGTCACTCATAAAGCCGAGCGAATCGTATCGACTACCTACCAAAACACGAGCATTTAAATATTTGTATTTAATATAAATTGACCTATACGAGGAATAATTAAATAAATTAACATCCCCATGCAATATATATTTATAACTTTATAATATAAATATTTTCCATGATTGAGAACAATCGTAAGTTATGTAAAAGGTAACATACAGAAATATCAAAACCATTGTTTTGGCCAGCACTAGGTCGGAAAAGTACGGTACAGTTTAGATGCGTAACACATCGATTATTAACAAACTGTCCATTACTTTGTCTCTTCAGAACTCTAACAAAATAATAAAATACTGTATGATTGAAATTCAGATACAAATGTGCACGAAATATTTTTGTATACTGAATGGATTCTTTCTTTCTTTCTTTCTTTCTTTCTTTCTTTCTTTCTTTCTTTCTTTCTTTCTTTCTTTCTTTCTTTCTTTCTTTCTTTCTTTCTTTCTTTCGATGTTTTTGTCTGGCGTTGTTTTGTTGTGTCTCGCCCATAGACTGTAAAAAAAAAAAAAAAAGGGTCTCGCCTTTTTACTGTCTATGGTCTCGCCATGTTCTCTCCTGGTCGATAGGTGGCAGTAAAGCTCCGCTCAGTGTTATTATTGTTCACACAGAATCACAGAAGAAGCGCCTGAAGTCATGGAGGCGGCAACGGAGGAAACATGTAATATGATAATAAAATAAATAGAATTAAACTCAGCCCTCGGTTCGACTTTCGCTATTGGATTATAATCGGGAGAGAGAAGGCATATTTTCCCTTTATCTGTGACATGTAGCGAATATTCTTGTTATGGGTTTCATGTTTTGCTAGCCGCAGCTGTTGATAACGGCTCGTCTCAGTCAGCATCACAACCAAAAAGCAGGTATCTATCTATCTATCTATCTATATATCTATCTATCTATCTATCTATCTATCTATCTATCTATCTATCTATCTATCTATCTATCTATCTATCTATCTATCTATCTATCTATCTGTCTATCTGTCTGTCTGTCTGTCTGTCTGTCTGTCTGTCTGTCTATCTGTCTGTCTGTCTGTCTGTATGTATCTTTATGTATCTTTATGTATCTTGTGTTTCAGTTGATCATTGAATCATAAGAATGGCTCACTGGAGCAGGTTTGAGAAGGAGCTGGAGCTGGAGACCCGGAGACTCATCTCACATTTTACTGCCATCCAGGATGAGGAAGATCAAAACTTTCAAATGGCTCTGAAGTTTACTTGGTCTAATTTCAAGTAAGTACTTGGTGCATTTATCTTTCCATTTGTTAATTACTGTAATAGCTTGAATGTATTTAGGGAAAGGAAACTAAGGAAGAAATGGACAAAACTACCAAACAAACCAAAACCAATAATTGTTTCCATTTGCACTTAACATTTCATTTCTTTTTGTACATAAATCAATATGAAGCTCTTATCATGCCCCCCCCCCCCCCCCTTTTTTTTTTGTTGATAGGTTTCACCATTTCCTTGATGTCAACAGACATAATGTGCAGAGATCCATTAATGGGTATGAAGTCTGAAATCTTGCACATTTATGTGTACTTTATTTTTTGTTATGCTTATATTTTGATTATTAAAATTAATTGAGTTTTCTTTTTCTCCCAGGATTCATGAGAAACTCATGGTCCACTCTGACTTAAGTAAAGCAGAGAGCTGGATACGGCTAACTGAAGAATTTCTCAGTTCTCCTCTTCCTAATACTGAAGGAACCAAGGTGGGATAACACTGACATCATTCAGAGAGTGCTTGGAACAATAGATATGCTGAATATCTCTATTACTGTCTTCAGACTGATGCCCACTACAGTATGCTGGCTTTATTACTCCATCTGTCTGACTCTCCATCCAACACAAACTACTGCGAAAGACCCAGACTGAAAGAAACAGGTTCGATTTTTATGTTCTTTTGTGTCAACACATGCATACTGTTGGACAACACTACACCTAATATTGCTACAAAATAATGTTTATTTCTACAGAGAAAGAAGACAAGTTTGATTGGGCAAAATACCTCATGGAAGGAGAAGATATTGATACTGGGCCCTTTCCAGACACTCCAGTGAGTGAACTCTATTAGTTTATTAGATCACTACTTGTCTAGTATCCTATACTAAAAGGCTGGTCAATATGTCTTATAAATGATTTGTCAGCTTATTAATATTAATATTTATGAATTTGCTCTAAAAAGAAAGATTTAAAAGATTTTGAAGAAATTTAAAAATAGATTTAAAATATTAAAAGCATTGACCCCTCAGTGCTATTGTATACTAAACTGACTAGCAGTAGCAGAGCACAACAGATCATTTGATCTTTTGGCAGGACTGGTCTGAGGAAGAGAGTGAAGAAGAAGATAGCCAGCAGCCCCTGAGCAGAGAGGATTCTGGTATACAGGTAGACAGAACGCCACAGGAGGACCACGAGCAGAATGACAAGACCGTTCAAGTCACCTGGACTGGTAGGGGACAGTATTATCATATTTTCTCAAAGTAATCTTTAGTTCATGAAGATTGTTATCAGGACTCCTAGTTGCTACGGTCTTGTTTTTGTAGTGGGTGAGCCGGACTCCAGGGCATGGTTGGAGCAGCATATTGTCACTTCATATTGGGTTCCCAACTCTCCCCGCTTTCCACACAGCCTCCACCTGCACTCCAACCTTTACAATGTCTGGTAAGGCATTTTTTGTGATATCTTATTCGCTTTCAGCATCACATGGCCATTAAGTTTGACTTTCTGCCATGATTTAATAAGGTTTTTGAAGCAAATGCTCTTCAAGCTTTAAATTGCATTTATTTAAGATTTCATGTTGTCATTTTGCATACTTTATCTCCAGGGATCAGCACCTGTATAACACTGGGCCTCTGTACCTGCCTGAGGAGAAGTCTTTTGTTACAGAGACACAAGTGATTCGGGAAACTCTTTGGTATGATATCTGTAAGATTGCCATGATTGCATTTAACAAACTGGCTAGACTTGCGCTTACCAAAGGAAATTTGTGGAGATTGCATATGTGGATAAGTATTAGGATACAAGTTTAAACCTGCAGGGAATGAGCAGTTCTGGAATGAAGTTCTTCTTCTCTTTTTTTTTTTAAGATTACATTGCATCGATTGCTGACACTTGAATGTTTACTTACCTGGAGGATGACTCATTGCTCATATCACATTTTTTTTTCACAGGAATGATCATGTGTTCTTTTCTACCTCTCCTCAGGCTCTTCTCTGGTGTAAAAAAACTTTTCATTTTCCAGCACAATGATGGCAAGGTGACTGTAAGGAATGATGTGGTGGTCACTCATCTAACTAATGTGAGTGGAGACAGTTTTTCACCATTCCCCATTCCCTGTCAAGTTTTTGGGATTTGTTGGAAGTTGACCATGCTCATGTGAAGTAGGGAAGGTGCCAGTCAGATTGTATTTAATTAAATTTATTTATTGATTGGGATAAACCTCTTGAGATCTACCATTTCATTTTTAGAGGGTCCCAACATATAGCATATCACAATTCACATTGAAGGAGATCACCTAATAATTTCATATAGATTTACAGTAGAAACAATAAATTATATTTTATTATACAATATAATATCATTTTTAAATATGATTGTTTCATTATAAATATGGTAATTATCTCTAAGGTGGATACCCAACTTAATATGATATTTACCATCTGAATATAACCTTGTCAAGTCAATAAATGGAAATGTCAGCCAGCTATTTATTATCATGTTAAATAATTTGCCTTGTGCCCTAACAGCAGTGGCACCTTTTACCCCAAATTCCACACTTTTACATATTTTTCTGTTAGTGAAAATCTGTTACTTTAATTACCTTAAAGAAAACTGAAAATCATTTAGAAGACCTTTTGTCTCGAAATATATTCCATAATTTTAGCAATTCTCCTTTGCTACTTAAATCTACAACATTTAAAAAAAATATCTAATATCAGATCAAATTAGCACAGAATCAACTTTGCACTGCCTGCCCATGATTGCGTCAAGGATCAGTAAAATTTGCACATGCAACTTGAAAAGCGGATGTTTTGGAATGAGTTTTGGTGCCATCTAGTGGTTTAGAGGAAAATAAAATCAAAGGTGCCTTTTACCCCAGAACACTTTAGCCCCTTTACCTACTTAAATGTATAATTACACTGTAAGAAATGTATAGTTACATTGTAACTAAAGAACTTCTGTACTTTCTGTAATTGTGTAAGATAGAACAATATGATTTAATGGTTCAAAGTGCGTTCCTTCATGTATTCCTATTTATGTGTTCAGAACTGTCTTCACTCTGTACTGGAGCACATAGCGGCCTATGGGCAGGCTGTTTCCCGTCTGCAAAAGTTTATTGATGAAGTGACAGGCCACAGCGCAGAGCCCTGTCCTCCAGGTCTTAACTCTTCCTCCTCATCCTCCAAGAAGAGCTCTGAGCCTCCCTTCCGGACCTATCAAGCATTCGTGTGGGCCCTGTATAAATACTTCACCAGCTTTAAAGAAGAGCTCAATGCTATCGAAAAAGACATTATTGCCAAAGGTTGTTTTTTCTGTGTCTGTAAATGTCTTCACAGTTATTTTTGTTTAATTATTGTATTAATTCTATAGTGATTCTTCATAGATGAGACAGTGACTCTGTCATCTGTGCTGGAACGGTTAAGTCCTCATCTGGCTCAGATCACGATGCTGCACAGGGTTTTCTGCACAGGAGTGGCTGAAGTGCCGGCCGAAACGCCCAACGTTTTGCGAGCCTCACACTTACTCAACACCCTTTACAAGGCCATCATAGAATATGACAGCGTGGGCGAGGCCTCTGAGCAGTCTGTAAGTGTGCCTGTTTTTTCAAGCATAAATACTTGAATTTGTCCATTTATCTCATGTTTTTTGCTTATAAAAAGTTTAACATCACAATTCCCCCCCCCCTTCCTATCAGGTGGCACTTCTTTTCTCTCTCTGGGTAGAAACGGTCCGGCCATACCTTGAGATTGTAGATGAATGGATCGTTCATGGTCACTTATTTGACCCCGCCAAAGAGTTTATAATTCAGAGGTATAAAAAAACTTGTTTGTTTATGTACACTACCCTTCAAAAGTTTGTAAAAAAAATTATTACGATTTTTTTTTTAAAGATATTTTTTTAATTCAGCAAGAACGCATTAAATGATCAAATGTGACAGTAAAGACTTTTATGTTGTTACAAAAGATTTCTTTTTCAAATAAACTTTTTTTTTTTTTTTTTACTTTTTATTCATCAAATATCCTGAAAAACATCTCAATTTCCACAAAAAAAAGTATTTGACCTATGTGAATTATGACGTTTTCTAATATAATTTTTTTTTCATCCACGGATTGCTTCTGATAGCACTGCGCAAGCTTGCGGCGCCATCTGCAGGACACCCTTAGCATGTTATCTAGGGTTCTGGCAGTAAAATATGGCGTATTTTCGACCAAATAAATGTAGCCTTGGTGAACAAAAGAGACTTCTTTCAAAAATCTTAATGTCCTCAAACTTTTGAACTGTACTCTATGTAAGGAATTACATATGGTCAGCCAGTCATTATCCATTCAGGCCAGGGTGACACAAGTCCCCTCAGTGTCATGTTGGGGTGCTGATCACTCTTTTGGGGTTCATTTGCACTAATCACATTATGCTACTTAATACAAAATTGCCTGCCAAATAAAGAAATATATGGACATGTTTACTAGGAACAAGGATGTACCAGTAAACCACAGGGACTTCTGGTATGCCACTTACACGCTGTATAGCGTCTCTGAGACAGTGGAGAGCGAGGAGAGGCTCAGCGACGCTGCCAGTGGAAGCTCTGGTGGGGAGCAGGCGTCCAGCAGTAGACAGCACACCATGGTGTCCTTCCTCAAGCCTGTACTCAAGCAGATCATCATGGCTGGCAAATCCATGCAGCTGCTGAAAAACCTGGACTGCAAGGAGACCGAACAGCCAGATGGCTCCTCCAGAGGTCAGTGTCTCCAGAGTTTTGTATTTCTGCGCTTTTTCTGTTTCAATTTAGTTTATTATCTATATTTGAATGTTTATTTTTTTTTATTTCATTTCAGTATATTTCAGTGCCCGTCCCATATGATATAATACATTTGTTCCCCCTGTCTATGACACACGCAAAATAATACAAATTTGTCAAATATAACAATACAACTCTGCAGCATTTACTGACAATGACGTGCTATAAATGGGTCATTGATGCTACATTTAGCAGTAACTTGGCATCGATGAACACTTGTGATTCATCATAATTCGACTGCATCTACGTAGATCTAGCATCAGCCGGAGATTGCATCTGAGAACAACTAGTCACCGGTTTGTTTAGATATAAATTCAAGGCTTTTGTTTGTGGGTGTTTGTGTCAATTAAGTCAATGGTTAACCAGGGGACTGGGACCAGCTAGGGGCCCTCAGCACGCTTTTATAAAGTCTGATGGTCTAAAAGGTTTTAAAGTAAGACAAAACAAGCTTTTAAATAAGCTAAAACAGCTAAATATCAAGATGAAAAGTATCTGACATTATATTACATATTTTAATTTGTTTCCTTAACAAATGTCATTTTTTATTTAAGAACCATTCCAACAGACTTGTGACTCCGGAAATATGTGGACATTTTAAATAGGGCTGCACGATTAATCGCATGCTATTCTCACGCGCATCAGGGAACCGGCTTTACTGACGAAATGCGCGTGAGAATAGCATGCGATTAATCGTGCAGCCCTAATTTTAAACGTAAGATTTCTGGACCTGGTAAAATTATGGAAATTAAAACAAAAATCTTTAAGTAATGGACATTTCTAAAATGAATATACATTATTAGCAAACTCTGAAATGTATTTTGAGTAAAAATTGCTGAGAAAACGACATTTGAGTTCAAAATATTTTAGAAAACATTTGTGTTTTTGTGATATTCTCATAATCAAGTCAAGTCACCTTTATTTATATAGCACTTTTTACAATGCAGATTGTGTCAAAGCAGCAAATCACAAACAAGTGGGAAAGTCACATATATTTGTGATTGAATCCTGAAGAACAAAATAGTTCTTGAATCTACTGAAATTACAGAATGTAACTATTTTAATTTGAATATATTTGTTGTATATTATGTGCTTAATTTCTGTAAATCGAAAAGTTAAAACACAATCAGATTTGTAATTACAGCAGAAGTATAAGAAGTATCTTAGCTTACATGGGGGATTTGAATTTTGTCTTGGACAAAGGGAGTCAAAAAGGTTGAACCACTGGATTAAATGAAAAGCGAATTTAATTTGGAATGTCTTATGTTTTATGCTGTTATTTGCATGACCTACTACTTTGCCGCATGCTGGTTTATTAATGCAGTGTCACTGATGTCAGTTATACTCATTACATGAATATGTCACATGTTACAGGTAATTTTCTCTGTAATTCTGTTTATTTATCTGTATTGTTTTATAGTTTCAACTTGCAGTTTTCATTTTGTTGCACACTCACATTTTTATATTTCTCTATATATCTCACATGTCTCGGCAGATGCCGAAAGAAAGAGTCTGTACACGCTTTTCTTGGAGTCAGTGCAGACACGTCTTCGGTATGGAGAAGAATCACCTACGAATATGGTTACCGAGCAACAGGCCACTAAGAAGAGCCTGATCAAGATGCAGTCCATTGTGGCACGTCATCTGGAGCTGGATGACATCCATGACCCCCTGCTGGCCATTAATTTTGCAAGGTAACAGCAGAATATAGAATAAATTATCTGACTGAAGAACACACAAAAGAGCACAAAAATGTGGTCCCCATTTATATAGTGTCTTTAAATACTACATAATAAATTAATCATTTGATATAATACACTGATTGTGTACAAAAATATTTTTACATTGTACATACAGTATATATAAAAAATACCTGCTTGTAATTACAGCTGTAGTTAATTTCTGTAATAATTACATTTATAATTACACTGTTGACCCTTTCCTTAAACCTTAACCCACCCTTTAATCTAACTTAACAATTTCTTTGATGGAAGTACATAGAAGCTAAAGACACAACACCTAATATAAAGTGTGACCAAGGACGTTAAATATAGAGTTTGTTCTCAAAGATTCAAACTTCTGTCTTAATACAACTTAGAGCGGCACATTTAATCGTTGAAAGATCGTGAAATTGATTCAAACACCTACATGATCTTATTCTTTAATGACAATGGTTTGCCTATGTGTATTAAACCTTTGACAAGTACGATCACAGTGAACATTCCATTGACCCAGATAGATCAGTTACCATGTATGAATCAGCTTCACAAACAGTCTTTTCAACCACACAGTATCATTATTTCTGTTACAAACATTCAAATTATCACAGAATTACCGGAATAAAAGTTTATAGGTTGCATATAAACACTGATGTCTATGGTAGTGATCAAAATAACGGTATATTAGTGATCAAAATAAGAGTATATCAAAAAAAGAGTAACTTTATGTCAAGTAACTTGACAAAGTTTGTATCAATTACATTGTTACATGTATGAATCAGCTTCACAAACAGTGAAGTTACTGATAAAAATGTATTTGTCATTGAATGAGTCATTTAAGAGATTTGTTCAAAAACGCTGATTCATTCAGTAATGAAACAAGTCTTTGAGTCATTGAATTGTTCAATTAAACCTATTTAAAAAAAATAAAAATAATTCAAATTAAGTAAATTTTTTTTTTTAAATGGACTGTAGCAATTAACATTTTTCAGAACCTCTAGTTAATTACATGTTATTTTGTTTAGTTGTCTATTCTGAATTTTGTGAGAATCGTGATATCTTTTTTAAAACAAAAAAATTGTGATTCTTTGTTTATTCAGAATCGTGTAGCTCCAATATAACTATATAAAGACACTATGTTTGGTCCTTCACTATTTCATTAGCTTGTTTTCCATTGAGGTAATGCGTGTTATCTTTTGCAGGCTTTATTTAGAGCAGAATGACTTCCATGAGAAATTCTCGGGCGGCAGTGTAATTCTGGACCGCTCCTCTGAGTCTGTGACATGTCAGACGTTTGAGCTTACGCTCCGTTCCTGTCTGTATCCACATATCGAGAGGAGATACATCGAATGCTGTGGGAACCTCATGAGAACCCTGAAGAAAGACTACAGGTGAGATCCTGCAGGAAAATCCTTTGTGCATAAACCTCACAATATAGTTTTGTAGAACATTTATGCCTAAATCTCTCTCTTTTTTTAATCTTAGGCTTCTGGGGTACTTGCAGGCCATGAGAAACTACTTCCTGTTGGAAGCTGGGGATACTATGTATGATTTCTACACAGCCATCTTTGACAAAGTTCTGGAGAAGGAGAGCTGGCAGCAGCTGGCATTCCTCAATGTGCAGCTGCAAGAGGCTGTTGGACAGCGCCACCCAGAGGACAGCAGCCGGTACTGCACATGGAGCTGTAGAGATCCTGTGGTTTACCATTCAAGACTATCTGTCACCACTCAGTATCCTGTGGTTCACTTATGTTTCTCTCACATCTTTCTCATGATTCTAGGTTGTCCATATTTCTTGAAACTATTGATCCTGCGAGAAAAAAACAGCCAGTGAATAACCTTGATGGTCTTACTCTGAGTTATAAGGTTAGAAACTAACTTTAATTTCGGCTTTGAAAAATTCTAATTTAGCTTTTTTGCTTTGAATATTGTATTAACATGTTTATAATAAATTAAAATAATTTATTTTTAATGTAATAATAATGATAATTCATATTTTTATAAATTTTGCATTTTGTTTTTTTAAATTGTGCATAATTTCTCTCACCAGGTTCCATGGCCTGTAGATATTGTTATTAGTTCAGAGTGTCAGAAAATCTACAATCAAGTCTTTCTACTGCTGCTTCAGATCAAATGGGCCAAATATAGTCTGGACACATTACGATTCAGTGGTGAGATATGATTTCATTTCTAAAGTTTTCATTACTTCTGTTTATATGTAATGAAACAAGAGGGAAGTAAAGCTAGTTCATGTTTTTATAAAAAGGATACACGATTAAAAGCACATGCCAGTAAGAGATCTACATGCTTCATATTTATGTAACTTCATAGTTCCACGATCGCAGGTCTTTTGTCCCTGTGAAATAAGAACTATCTTAATTCACAGTATTCTCAGATCAGGATGGTTTCAGTTTACTTGCTGTTATTGGAACTTAAAATAGAGTCTTCCTACAGATTTGACAGTTGCCGCTAAGAGGCAAGAAGGAGGTCAATCGGAGGAAAGCACAGCCAAAGAGCCCATAAACCAGCAGATTCACAGGATGTTTCTCCTGAGGGTCAAACTCATGCACTTTGTCAACAGCCTGCACAACTACATTATGACTAGGGTAAGTTTGACATATGGAAAATATGCTTTATTTATTTGCAGTAGAGTTTTGAAAATGTTGATTTTAACTTTTTTTTTTTTTTTATCATCATTTGGACATTTACCATGCATGCATTCATTCACAGATCCTACATAGTACAGGACTAGAATTTCAGCACCAAGTACAGGAGGCAAAGGACCTGGACCAACTCATTAAAATCCACTACAGATACTTGTCCACCATTCATGACCGATGTCTGCTCAGAGAGAAAGTAAGCTAAAATTATACAGGCCAAATAATGTGTCTGTCAGGAAACACATAGTACATTTTGGCTCATACTTGCATGTCACATTTGCAGTTTTTCTTATTAATTCAGTAAGCTGTCTTCCCCATGGAGGTTGACCTAATTTTTACTTTTAAACCGTTATAGACATTTCATCAATTTGGGTTACTGTGTCTTTGCAGGTCAGTTTTGTCAAGGAGGCCATCATGAAAGTGCTGAATTTAGTTCTCATCTTCTCAGACAGATGGCAGGCTGGTTTTGGGGCCTGGAAGTAAGTTCAAAACTCTGAGATCTTTTTAGAAGTTTCAGTCTAGCCACATGCTCTCGTCTTGCAGCTTTCACTTCAGCTTGATGAGGATGAGGTTTTACTTCCCTTTAGCTATTTCTACATGGCTTTTAACATTCTTCAAATGTTTCATTTCTTCCTCAGAATCGAGTCGATTGACAAAATGGAGTCTGATTTTAAAAACTGTCACATGTTTCTTGTGACCATTTTGAACAAGGCTGTGTGCAGAGGCTCGTTTCCTCATTGTAAGTCCTCCACTGCTCCTGATTATGATTCAGAAATATTTTGTTTTACGCAACATATGTTTTTCCGTTTTCTTTTACAGTGGAGTCCTTGGCGCTGTCGCTAATGGCTGGATTTGAACAGTGTTAACAGATTGAACATGGTTCCAATCCAGAGCATTGGATGAACACAAGACTGCTGTGCTATTGTACTGCTGCATGACGGCTGCTGTACTGTACCAGGATATCTGACATCATAGCACATGAGACAGACAAAATCACAATAGCACTTCATTGGTACAGAAGTAGCACTTTGTGTCTGTAAACAGTGAAACTTGTGTTAAATTGTCTACTTTGTCTGCAGCAAATTTGCTGCATCAAGATACATAATGTAATGTTTTGTGGACATTCTGGCTGTTTGTTTTTCAGCGTTGTTGGCCATATGTCAGATGTAAAACTTAATTGTTCTCTACATGCAGTGGATATGTGAATTGCTCATGCCAAAAGCTATTTAATTTACAGCTAAAGTTCTGTACATAGTATAAACTAACAATGAAAATTGTAGAGTACCTTTGTATGCAGTTTAAGCCTAAATTTGTATGTTTTGTGGTTGCTTAAAGCTGTTTTTAATTGTGCTGAATGGATTGCATATATTAAAATAATTGCCCTGGCTTTGAGATACAGTATAATGTTGCATTATACTTTTTTTCATATACACTGCCATTCAAAAGTTTTGGATTTGTTTAAGAAGGAAATTATGTTTATTCTTTAAAAGACTTTAGTTACACTTTTACAATGTTTTTTTCTTTGGAACTTTCTATTTATCAAAAAATCCTGATAAAATTTTTCCACAGAAATATTAAGTAGCACATCTGTTTTCAACATTGATAACATGAAACGTTTCTTGAGCAACAGGTCAGCATATTAAAATGTTTTCTAAAGGATTATGTGACACTTAGGACTGGAGTAATGGCTGCAAAAAATAATATTATTCATAATATTGCATAAAATTCACAATATTAATGTCACAGTCACTATTGATCAAATTAATGTAGCCTTCTGACTTTTTTTCAGTAACCTTAAAAAATTGTTTTGCCCCCTAACTTTTGAACTGTAGTGTATACGCATCTCACACTTCAGGTAACTCTACCTTTAGAGTTTGTCTCAGTAATAACAACAACAAAAGCTTCAATGGCTCGATATTATTATATTTAGCACTGAAATACACAATACAGGAAAATAAGATGTGGTAAACAAATATATGAAATGGAGGAATATAAGAAAATAAAAGCAAAGTAAGAATATGTAATAAAACAAAATTGAATAGGATGGGGATGAATATACATATAAGTATTAGCATCTCTTAAATTTTAATATTTATTTTAAATATTTACTTTTCACATTTTCTTAATCCTACTGCACTCACGGACTTAAATTCCTGAACGCCCCCTGCTGGCAGTGCGCTTGTACTGCGGCGCTGGAGTTTCCTGTTGAATGTCCATGTTAGAGCGCAACAGGAACTTCCAGCCTGAGCTGCGCTTTCGACAACACACCGCGAGCAGGATTTCTCCGCAAACTCCCTCAACCACACCAAACCAAACCACCGCAGATCAACCACCGAAAACTTCATCCTCTCAGCCACCTTAGAACTGGAAATCACAACGGAAAATGCATGAATGAATGGTCGAAGCACAGCGGATAGTTTGTCCTGGAAATCTCACGTAAGGGTGGGTAGAGCGGAGCTTTGCCTTACTTTCATTCTGGGTGTTGTCTTTTTTTCCAAACACTTTATATGTAGTTAATTAGGCAGTCAAATAGTTGGCGTTCGCGTAGTTTTGTTCTAATATATGTTCATGTTTCAGCATGTGTAAGGCAGAATGGAAAGGTATTGTCGGGTTGAATTCCTTTGAGTTGTTTGAAGTTTTACGTCGTGGATAAAGTGGGCCTGTTCACGAGACTGCGAAGAGCTACAGTCGACGCGACGCGACCTTACAGTCTATGGACGCGACTAATAGAACTCTCATTAAAATAAACGAAGTTGAAAACGCAAGAGAGCGCTTCGTAGTTTATAATGAATGCGTTGTAGTTTGTCGCGTAATTTGGGTGAACAGCTTTCTGTACAACTTTACTGAAATGAATAGTAGTGTTTCTGTATGTTAAGTAATGGAACAGTAAGTAATGTAGTTTTTTTTTTTCTTTTTTCGTATGTTAGTAGATAAATTTCCATGCTTCCCTGTCAGATACACCCACTGATAAGATTATCTATCTATCTATCTATCTATCTATCTATCTATCTATCTATCTATCTATCTATCTATCTATCTATCTATCTATCTATCTATCTATCTATCTATCTATCTATCTATCATATATATATACAGCTCTGGAAAAAATTAAGAGACCACTTAACATTGATTTCTGAACTTGGAGTGATCTCTTAATTTTTTTCCAGAGCTATATATATATAAGAACTCCAAGGGGACAAAAATATTGTCCCTTTATAAAAAAAAAATAATAAAAAAAAATCAACTAATTTCCTCCACTGTTCTACATGTATAATATATTCATTATATATGTTTAATGTTGTTTTTCTACTTGACATTCTAAGATTAAGGTTTACAGAAACTGAAAGTTAATGAGAGATTTGTATTGGTTTTCTTGCTTTTTGAGCAACCTCCAATCAGCGGTCTACTTGAGTTGAATAATAGCACTGTAAACTTTTATTTTGTCTCCTAAAACCTTGTCAATTTGTTTTCTGGATACAGATTAAGACTAGACATGGATTAAACTGCTCTGTCAGGGGTGATTCTCTTTGAAAATCCCTTTAGTCGAGAACTAGGCTTAGTCTATCTCTGTAAACCAATTCTGTGGTGTCAGTCCCCCTCTCCTTATCTTTAATCCAGTTCTTTTCTGGATTGAAAATGACTTAAAGACAGAAAAGGAAGGGAAATATCTTTATTGGCTGGAGGTCAGCAGGGCTGTTGAAAGTTCAGGCATGTGGTTCTTCGGCCCACACCCTTGTTGAGATGCTGATAATGATGCTTTAGGAAGTTATTTGTTCCACTGTGGCAGCCTGAGTGGGTTTTATGATTCAGCAGATTATTTAGAACAAATTAATCCACCATTTCACCATCTTTGACAAACAACAGATCGGATGTCTTTCATTTCTAATGGAGAGATCTGTGCTGAGTATCGACCATATGTGTATGTGAAAATTTTGATTCGTTTTGAGCTTTGCGAAATATTCAAACTTTTGCGTCTGTGCGACCGCCTGGCAAGATGTGATGTGTTTTAATCAAAACTGTGAGTGTAAAATAAGAATTACCAATATTTTTGCAGTAAAATGTTAATCTTTAAACACCGTTTCTGTAAAATGGGTGAGTAATTGTGTTCGAAAAATAATAATGTTGATTAGCCCTAGAAAACCTACTATGATTTTCTTTCAGATGGTATTGGTATTCATTTGATTTGTGTGAATATGTATTCTTACATTCATTATTCATTCATTTTACCATGGCGAATAAGTGAAGGGCTGCATCACAACCCGTTTGAAAGTTCTGTGCAACTGCCTCTAAGAGGGACAATCATACGTCAGAATGTCGGAGATAGTGGAAAGGCATCTTTGGGCTTAAAAGATCCAACCAAACACAGTTGGTGGCAGGTAATCACAAGTTTACTTTAATGTATACATATGCTTTTTTGTGTAATGCAGCAAGACATGATGATCTTTAATATGACATTCAAAGTTAGTGTGATATAAAGCGTGAAAAAAGGCAGTATGTGTCAAAGCGTACTTTCACTTCGAACGTGCACACCAGTGCGTTCTGCACTGAAGTTATTGGTCGTGTGCCACCTCCTCTGCTGCCACGAGAGGAAAATGTGTGTGTGTGAAGATGTGAACATTTCAGAGAGGAAGGCACCGTGTGCAGTAGGTGTTGAATATGCACAGCACCCGTGGTGCAAAAAAGGCCTTTTTCATGCTGCGTGCAGCTGGAGTTGAGGTCATGTTTTGGCACGGTCAGCTGATATCCATCAACACAGGTGGAAATCTTCTCAGTGTGTTGGAGAGCTGCTGTACTTTGTTTAATACTTACTTAGTGGATTTCCAGGAGTAAAAGAGCTCAGGGCACACGGCCAGAGTGAGGCATATGGGATGTCGCACGACTCGCACTGAAGATGGCAGTGTCAGCCTCAGGGAATATTTGGTCTGGACTGTTTATTGCGGTTTTGATATTTTTAGATATTCCTACTAGAGTTTTCATAGGTTTGTCTGACTTTAGAGAGTAGTTTAAGTGTTTTTTATTGCATTTGAGATTGTGATTTATGTACATGCTCAGAATCAGTGACTTATCTCCACCCTGGCTGTAGGACTGGAGACAGTCCAACGTCAAGTGACGTCCAAGTTCAACGCCCAATATAGTTATTCTTGAATAGGCTTAGCAGTCTCCAGTCTTGTGTATTGGCAATTAGCATGAAGTCAGGTTCTCTTTACAGCTTATTGTGATCAAGAAGCTCCCACTTCAAGGCTCCAGACTGTGACCAGATGGTTGCATTTTGTCACCTCTTTTTCTTGCCGGTGTGACTACATTTAGTTAGAGGTTGCACTGGTGTGACCTCCACATTGCCCAACTGATAAGCACTGCCATTTCCGTTGCATATGAAAAACAACAAACGGCAAACAAAACAGTTTATCTGCTCGGACCAATGTTAGACAGCGCAGAGCGAGCTCAGAACAGATTTACTTGCGGGCCAATCTCGATGACGCGACACCTTGGGAGATCCAGTGAGAAAGTGTTTGGATTTGCAGCATTATTAATAACATCACTGTGATATCTAGTGAGAAGCATTCAAATGTTGTGCAGAATTCTCTTGTTATTATAAACTATAGATATCAGATGAAATAGCGCTGACAGGGAAACCAGGAGAAACATTTTACCATGAACAAACAAATTATTGAAGGCTTTACAGTCCATAAATCACCAACATCCACCATGGATTTAATGTAGTAACGCTAACTGTAACCATGGTATTGTGGCAGAAATAGTCAAATTGTTTTACATTATTCACTTCAGGGTTTGTACAACCTTTTGAGAGTGAAATTCAAGCACTTTTCATATGCTTTACAGCAAAGCCCAATTTAAATGTTATTTTTAATGTGATGACCAAAAATATTTAACTTTTCCCCTATAAAAGGTTAGGTTTTTACATGTTACTGAACATGTTAAAGGGTTAGTTCACCCAAAAATGAAAGTTATGCCATTTATCGTTCCACACCCGTAAGACCTTCTTTCATCTTTGGAACACAAATAAAGATATTTTTGATGAAATATGATGGCTCAGTGAGGCCTCTATTGCCAGCAGTGTCACCAAACCTCTCAAGATCCAGAAAGATACTCAAAATATATTTAAAACAGTTCATGTGAGTACAGTGGTTCTTCCTTTATATTATAAAATGACGAGAATACTTTTTGTGCGCCAAAAAAAAACATAACTTTTCAACAATATTTAGTGATGGCCGATTTCAAAACACTGTTTCAAATCTTTACGAATCTTTTTTTCAAATCAGTTGTTCGGAGTGCCAAAGTCACGTGATTTCAGCAGTTTGTCAGTTTGAGAAGCGATGCGAACAACAGATTCGAAACAAAAGATTTGTAAAGCTTCAAAGCAGTGTTTATGATTTAAATGATTCATTTTCCAGGAGCTCATTACTTCTACCTTCAGTTAAACTGCTAACAGTGATTGTAATTACCTAAAGTATATTATTTGCTAACTACATTCTTTAAATTGTAATGTTGACATCCATTTTCTGTAAAGCTGCTTTGAAATATGTATCGTGAAAAGCGCTATACAAATAAATTTGAATTGAATTGAATTGAAATGACCTTTATGATTAACCCCCCCCATCACCACCTCCAGTGCTACCAAATCAGGTGCTGGTCCTTCTTAAAAAAATTTTCTTAAAGTTTGGTCGGCTTAAAGGATATGTTTGCCAATTTTCAGCCAGTGTGCACGTTTGTATTCCTGCCCACGGACAGTCAGCTCCACAGAGAGTGGTGCCAAAATCAGAAGTGCATTATGGTAAAGAGAATACCAGAGCCATTTTTCACATTTCATTTCACGTTTCTATGGCATAGGCAGCTAAGTTATTAAATTCCCATCTTGTTCCCTCTAAGGTTCCCCTTTTAAAGTTCTATAAACTTGCATCAGTATCATTACTGACTGATTAGAATTTGTAATCTAAATCTGGGCATCCAAAATTCCCTTTTATCTGACTGTGCTTGATCATGACCTGCCCCGTGGAGAAATATTCAGGCGTGTAGAACTTCAGGGACATGATAAGGCTTGTAAAGCCTGTGGAATGATTGTGGTCTCTCTAAACAACATTGCACTGCTTTTAACTGCAGTGGTATGATGGACCAAAATGCATCGTTCTCTATGATGGGGCCACTTTGGGTTAATGATCTGGTTTACTGCCAGTGAGTAATGAGAAAAGACAAGATTTCTGATTGCATGTCAGCATTTTTTTCAAAGACATGTCATTTGAAAAGAGGGAACTACTGCAGCATTAAATGGGAACGATGTTCAGCTCACTCAAGACAACTTCCCTTTTTACCTAACAGCAATATATAAAAAATGATAAAAAATGATTTATGATTTGAATTTAATTGTGATCATTCAGGTCTTCATTATATTCGAGGCAAGTGAGTTTACAGTGAAAAGTGCTAGACTTCATCAGCAACTGTTTGTTCATTTTTTTGACAGATAAAACCCACAGTTGAAATGTCATTTCTTGTTGTCCACAGCCTCTAACCCACTTCCTTTTCAACAAAAGATGCTGACCTGCATGCTCTCAAGCAAGCTTTCAAAAAAATAAAAATAAACCTTTTTTGAATATTTAAAGGACAGTAGTTTGTTTGCATCCTGCATGGATTAGCTGCACACTTATAAATATTCATTATGTTGGGTTTAAATAATGGAGCTCCTAGAAGTGGGTGTAACCAGCTGTAATGCCTCAGGAAATAATACCAGCTACAATTACAGCATCAGCTCAAACTGTACATTCCTAAACACCAACTCAGCTCATGACATGAGAAGAGTGCAGTAATCGTGTTATGTCAGTTCTGAGTTGCGTCACCCTTTTTTGTGCTGATCTCAGATCATTGTCAGAGATCAGATTGTTGAGATTTACATGTGTGAACTATACATTTATACTTTTTTAAAAATTATTATTATTTTGTTCCATTCGCTTTAAGGAAAATGGTGTCACTGGGGCGGTACCCTTTCAAAAGGTACTCTTTTGGACTGTATATACCCCTAAAGTGTTAGTTCACCCAAAAATGAAATTTCTGTCATTACTTACTCACGCTCATGTCGTTTGAAACCTGTAAGACCTTTGTTCATCTTCACACAACAAATTAAGATATATTTGATGAAATCCACACATAACGTAAAAATATTAGTATCTTAATTGTACTTTGCATCATTAGATTTCATAGATTTTAATTCAGTCTAACATCTGTGTTCAATCTCAGATCCCTTTAATTTTCCAAAATTTAAAGTAGAAGTTTGCAATTTCAAATTTCACCACTAGTGACTTAACTTAATTGCAAAAAGAATAATGTCCAAACAGATTTCCAAAATGCCAAACAAGTAGTCCTGCCCTGTTTACATTCTTCAGGAAGTCATACAAGTGCTTACTTATTGTTGTCTGTGCACATTATACAGTGCTAGAAGACTGTATTTTAACAGCAAAACAAATGACACTCTTCAGCTTTAATTCAATGTTTGATTAACATTTTAGAGGACAGTTGCACAGTCAAAAGCACTTGGCAGAAGCAGCTGTCAGTGTCAACCACAGCAGTGTGTGTCTAATAACATCACCGTTTCTCTAGAGACAGCCTGTTCTTCATGACAGACTCTCTTCCTTATCACATATCTCCTTCTGCTTTTTTCTCTAAGTTCCTTTCTGTTTTAACTCTCTAGATGTGCCTCACCATGATCAGATACACAAGGGCCTTCCTAAAGCTAAATTTAGATGTGTGCTAGTAATGTCCACAGCACACTAAGTTTGTCTGTCTGTATTTATCTGACTTAACAGTTTAGCTCTACAAGACCCAGAAGCCCTTCTCCATTTCCTCAGGCCTGCATTGTGTTTCCTCTTCTGATGTCCTTTGATTGTCTTGTCAGCAACTGCTGTACATTTGTTGTGGCCATCAGGCAAACAACAAGCAATTTGGCTGTCCATGTGAAATGTGAATCTGCTGCTGAACATGACATACAATCACAGCCAATCAGATGTTTGTTTAATGTACAGGTTCTGGGCCAGATGCAGATATAAAAAAACAAGTGATCAGCAAAATGTTCTTGCACTGTTTCACAGCGATTTGCATTGACAAACCAATTTATTTTATTAAATTTCAATTTTCAGTGAGAGTTGGGAATTTGTAGCAAATAAATCACTGTCAGCATGAACTCCATTTTACAGGAGAGATTTATTGCATTGTTCCAGATTATGACACGAATATGAGGTTTTGCCCCATGAGAGGAAGTGGGTGGAGGAGGGGGCACTTTCATTCTGGCAGGCGATGCTGTGAGGTGTGAAAAGTTGCCTAGTTGCCTAGTTGCCTTGGATGTTTTTTTGAATGTTTTGAGGTTTTATTTTTTCCTGTCAGCTATTAAACCTCTTGCTTGCCCTATTGTCATGGTTTCCAAATCCAAACATTTCCTTTATTTATGTTAATGCTTAAGATCTGTGATATCAAAGCCATATAGACTAGCAGGAGTGTTTTGTACAGCCTTCTGGAGCAGAACGATGCAGGATTAACATTTTTATTAATTTAGTCTTGAAGACTTTACTAATCTAACTATTTAATGTGAATATCATTATTACTATGACCTGGACCACAAAACATAAGGGTCTGCAAATTGAGATTTATACATCATCTGAAAGTTGAATAAATAAGCTTTCCATTGATGTATAGTTTGTTAGGATATGACAATATTTGGCCGAGATGGAACTATTATATCTGAGGGTGCAAAAAACATCAAAACATTGAGAAAATCACCTTTAAAGTTGTCCAAATGAAGTTCTTAGCAATGCATATTACTTAGAAAAATACATTTTTGGTATATTTATGTTAGGAAATTTACAAAATATCTTCATGGAACATCTTTACTTAATATCCTAATGATTTTTGGCATTAAAGAAAATCTATCATTTTTACCCATACAATGTATTGTTGGCTATTGCTACAAATTTACCCATGTGACTTATGACTAGTTTTGTGACTAGACTTATGTTTATTTTATTTACATAAAATAAAATGTTGAAAATAGTCACAATGAGTGTATACTATTGTTAATTTTTTTTTTTGAAAAGCCTATTATGCTCACTAAGATTTATATATAACATTTCATCACAAAAACAGTAATATTATAAAATATTTTAAATTGTAATAATAACTGTTTTATTTGCCTGTGATGGCAAAGCTTAAAACTGTATGCGATGTGTAAAAGTAAGTGCTTCAAACCAAGCAGTGTCCTGTTGTCATCTCGGCTTTAGAATGTCTTTGTGTGAAAATCTTTGGCAGTATGATCAAATACTGATTCAAGATAAAGACTGCAGTTGATATTATTCTGATTCATCACTTTTGAAGTGGAAGGTCAAGTCAAGTGTGCTGCTTCTGAGATAGGCACAGTATTCTTGTCAAACGATAATACTGCACTTTTTGACACGTGCAGTAGTCTGCTTGCATAAAATATGCATAACTTGTTTATAGCAGTAGTAGTACGTTATCCTGAACATACCCAATTTTCATGTCTCATACGTGTTTTATGTTTCGTTTTAGAGTGATGGCATCCACAGTGACTCTGGAAGATGCTCTGTCCAACGTGGACCTGCTGGAGGAGCTGCCGCTCCCAGATCAGCAGCCATGCATCGAGCCTCTGCCCTCATCCCTCATTTACCAGGTAAAAACTGACCCTAGAGCAGCCCTTCATCTGGATCATAGACTGTAAAAAAAAAGAAAAAAAAAAAAAAGTATGACGTGTCTCCACTTTGTTCCACCAAAACCAAAATATCCCAGAAACTTACATTACTGATTACGTTACTTGGAGGCTGAGCCTGCGCAATAGTGATTCTGAGGTGGAGCTGCGGTATCAAGGTCCCGCCCATTCCCCCGTTCCCACAGACTCAACTGCAAACCCAGCTGTTAATCATGACGTTACACCCTGTTTTACAGCATCAAATAACTTAATGATGCAATAATTATTGGAGAAACACTTGAAAATACATTTGCATGAAAATAACTACCTAAAATGACAGAAATCATCTTTGGAAAAAAGGGATTTGAAGTGTAAATGATTATTATTATTATTATTATTTTTTTTTTTTATTTGACTTGTCTCATTCGATTACATGGAGAGGGTGCGATTTATGATCTGTACTGCAGCCAGCCACCAGGGGGTGATCCAAATGCTTTGGCTTTCCTTTTTCAGGACGTGTTGCACACTTGATCTAGATCTTCAGTATATTTTAGAATATATAAACCCAAATGACCTAAACATAAACACTGCTTGCATAACCACACTGCTTCTTTTTGCCACCCTCAGCCCAACTTTAACACCAACTTTGAGGACCGCAACGCCTTCGTGACAGGCATCGCCCGTTACATCGAGCAAGCCACCGTCCACTCCAACATGGTAAGATCCTCTCAGCATTTCCACAGAAACAGTTTGGCTTGTTCGACTACACCGTCATGGGTTGCTCTTCTTTAATTCACTAAACCTCGACTCACAGCTCTGTAAGGCTAACCTTGGCTGACTGAACCAGTCTATCAAGCAAGTTCTATGGAAGCCCTGCTAAAGTAGTCTGTCAGGGGCTTGAAAGGGTTCAAGAGGGCCCATTAGAGTCTCTCATTGTCCGTGTTCACCGCACTCATTTGAGGAGCCTGGCCAAGCGAAGTGGGCCGCTCTGAATGATTTTTGTATTGAATGTGAACTGCTGTATGCTCTATTAGTAATAGGTAATAGCTGCCAGGGACTGTTTGGCAGTGAGGAATTGAAGAGTGTGTGTGTGTGTGTGGAAGTAGTTTAGTCCTATACACACAGAATGAAAGGTTTTTTGTTACTCTAGGGGAGATTTTCTGAGTTGTTAAGATCTTAAGATTAAGTGGGTTAATCTGTTTTTTGGGAATATGTTCAACATGAGATAAAGGTTCATTGTAGAACCTGTATTTGATGTACACTGCCGTTCAAAAGTTTGGGTTTGGTAAGATTTTTAATGTTTTTAAATGAAGTCTCTTATGCTCACCAAGTCTGAATTCTTCAACATCATTACTCCAGTCTTCAATATCACATGATGTTGAAATCAGTTTTTTTCAGGATTCTTTGAATAAAAAGTTCAAAAGAACAGCGTTTAGAATCTTTTGTAACATTATAAATGTCTTTACTGTCACTTTTGATGAATGAAAGTATACATTTCTTGATGAATCCAAAATGGTTTATATTCATTTATGCATATAAATTTCTTTAATATATATAAATTCTTACTGACCCCAAACTTTTGAACAGTAGTGTATAATGTTACAAAAGCTTTCTATTTCAGATAATTGCTGTTCTTTTGGACTTTCTATTCATAAAAGAATGAAAAAAAAATGTACAAAACTGTTTTCAACATTGATAATAATAATAAATGTTTCTTGAGCAGCAGATCAGCATATTAGAATGATTTCTGAAGGATCGCACAGAAGACTGGAGTAACGATGCTGAAAATTCAGCTTTACATCACAGGAATAAATTATATTTTAACTTGTTTTCTATGTGAATATATTTTATTTTAAATTGTAATAATAATATTTCACAATATTACTGTTTTTTTTTGTTTTTTTTTTAATTAAGTAAATGCAGCCTTGGTGAGCAGAAGAGACTTCTTTTAAAAACAGTAAAAATATTACAGATCCCAAACCTTTGAATTGCAGTGTGTATATATTGGTCTTCAAAATTCTGAGATCACTAGTCCAGAAATCCTTTTTTTTTCATTAGTAGTAGTAGTAGTCGTAGTAGTCGTATGTAATAAAAAATCTTATTATTAATTATAAATCAAATTATTTTCATCACAATTTGAGTTTAATTGTAAAAATGTACTATTAAAACATTGATTTATGAATTATTTTATTGAAGTAATACTAGTAATACTAATCTAGAAATAATGTAGAATCTTAAATGTTTGCTTTTGTTTTAGATTTTTCAGTATCCTAATGCTTTATTTTTTTGAGGGAGGAAGAAAGGAAGGATGGGAAAGTTTTTATCCAACTGCATTTAGTTACTCGAGTGAATTTTAATTTTGTAATAATTTTGCTGTGTTGCAGAATGAGATGTTAGAGGAAGGACAGGAGTATGCTGTAATGCTGTATACATGGAGAAGCTGTTCAAGAGCTATCCCTCAGGTAAATGAGTGACGCTCAAAGCATCTAAAAAAAACTCACATCACCACCAACACATACTGGTTGTCTGTTTATTTGACCCTCTCCATCTGTCCCTCTTTCAGGTGAAGTGTAATGAGCAGCCTAACAGAGTGGAGATCTATGAGAAGACAGTGGAGGTGCTCGAGCCCGAGGTCACCAAACTAATGAACTTCATGTATTTTCAGGTAAAGCTTAACGCTATTTTCTGAATTTGAGTACAGGATGTTAAAGGATACACTAATGCTTCGCTTTCATTTTACTTCTCTCTCAGAGGACAGCAATAGATCGCTTCTGTGGGGAAGTGCGCCGTCTTTGTCATGCCGAGCGGAGGAAGGACTTTGTGTCTGAAGCCTATCTTCTCACGCTGGGGAAGTTCATTAACATGTTTGCGGTGCTGGACGAACTTAAGAACATGAAGTGCAGCGTCAAAAATGATCACTCCGCCTACAAGAGGTAACCACAGACTGCTTTCTGTGAGCCTCAGTTCTGCATCTAGCCTCATCATTAATACATGCGGCCTCTAGATGGCAGTCATGCTGCATCTTCTAGTCTGTAGTTATTGCTGATCCATACATACTTTTTTGATACTTCAATGGCATTAAACAGACATTTCAAACCAAGAAAATATTTACACATACAAACTACTGTTCAAGAATTTAAGAATTTTGTAATGTATTTGCATTAATTTGATCAAAAATACAATAAAACAGTAATATTGTGAAATATTATTACAATTTAAAATGAACTCTCTTCTATTTTTATATATTTTACAATGTAATTTATTCCTGTAATGGCAAAGCTGAATTTTCAGCATCATTACTCCAGTCTTCAGTGTCACATGGTCCTTCAGAAATCATTCTAATATGCTGATTTGCTGCTTAAGAAACATTTCTTCTTATAATCAATGTTGAACAGAGTTGTTCTGCTTAATATTTTTTTTTTTTTTTGTGAAAACCATGATGCATTGTTCTCAGGATTCTTTGATGGATAGAAATGTCAAAAGTGCAGCCTTTATTTAGTGTCTTTATACAGCCAATATAAAATTCAGAACAGAGATGCTGCACAGAATCTGCGTACCATCATATCCCTGAAGAGACTAGAGCGATCTAGTTTTGTTATCCCTGCTCTTTCAGAGTGTTTGTGTGGATTTAAATTTATTTTTAGCATGACCACCCGCTGAACACACTTTATGAAATGTCAAATTTGTCAACCTCCCATTCAGTTTTCCACCTCATGTCATCTAACTTTTCTCATCAGTCTTTTGCTGTCTTTCTCTATGTCTCTATCATTGTCTTCTTTTTTTTATTCTGTTTGTTTGTCTTTCTAGGGCTCAGTAGATATGGCAAAACTCAGTAGTCTACTCTGTAGTAGAACAAAAAACTAAATGAACATATTTTTATGTGTTAGACAATATTTGTATTTTTCATTAAATGTTTGTTTTTTCTTTCAAATTAATCCAACAATTTATTATATGTGGCCTGAATTACATGTAATTGTTTGTTGTACTAGTGACACATAACGCTTGAACTGGCCTCATTGTGATATGTCCTCCATCAGCCTTTCTCTTCTGTACTTATATTGTCATCTGTGTCCATTAGAGCTGCCCAGTTCCTTAGGAAAATGTCCGAGCCATCCTCCATTCAGGAATCTCAGAACTTATCCATGTTTCTGGCCAATCACAACAAGATCACTCAGGTACCACACCATCTTCTGTGAACTAATGATTAATAAAGAGAAAATACATTGAATATAAAGTGTTGATTTGTTTTTGCAACTGTGATGAAAACATTTGAGTGTTTTCTGAATACTGAAAATCATTAAATTGACTCCAAGTCTCTGTGTACAGCAGCATAATGAACACAAATGCATGTGGCAGAGCTTCAGACATGTTCTTTGTACGAGTAACTGATATTGACGGGCAACTCTGTTTCAGTCCCTACAGCAGCAGCTTGAGGTGATTAACGGGTATGATGAGCTGTTGGCAGACATTGTTAACCTGTGTGTCGACTACTACGAAAACAAGATGTACCTCACCCCCAGTGAGAAACACATGCTACTCAAAGTAAGCATGAACACACTGACATTTACACACTATCCTCTAGCATCTGGTAAAATGCACCTTTACTATATAGTTTGAATAATTGAACAGTCTACATTATAGTTCAATAGTTTGGGGTCAATAAGATTTTATTAATGATTTGAAACAAGTCTCTTATGCTTACCAAGGCTGCATTTATTTGATCAAAAATACAATAAAAACAGTTAAATTATTAAATATAAATTTTCTATTTTAATATATTTTAAAATGTAATTTATTCCTGTCACTGTCATCATGCCAGTCTTCAGTGTCACATGATCCTTCAGAAATCATTCTAATATGGTGATTTGGTACTCAAGGAAAAAAACAAAACAAAAACATTATCAGTGCTGAAAATGGTTGTGCTGCTTAATCTTTTTTTCAGATTAATAGAAAGGAATAGAAATTTTTGATACCTTTTTGAAATAGAAATTTTGTAACATCATAAATGTCTTTACTGTTACTTTTAGGATCTTTTAGGATAATTTTAATGCAGTCCTAGCTGAATAAAAAGTAGAAAATCTTAGTGACTCCAAACTTTTGAGAGGTAGTGTCATTGTATTTTTAGTTAAGGACCATGTTTTTGATGATATTTCTCAGACTTTTGACAGTATTAAAATTGAATCTTGATATTTATGTATCACCATCTTGACCAAACAGTCATTGCTGCCAAGCAGATTCAAAAAGTGTAATGTAAAAACTAAAAAACTACTAAAAATCTAGATATTATTAAGGCATTGCTCCACATAATTTGTTGTCTTGTAGGTGATGGGCTTTGGTCTCTATCTCATGGATGGAAACAGTAGCAACATCTACAAACTGGATGCCAAGAAGAGAATCAACCTCACGAAGATTGACAAGTTTTTCAAGGTGTGTGTTTATGTGCTTTTGATGAAGTGCATGAAATCTCAGACCTTTACAAATGAGAACGCATTTGAGATGCATGTTTATTCCTGATGTAAACAGCGGACTGTCTCGTCTGACCACTTGTGTTAGGGTCACCTGAGACAGATTTTGTTGTGATTTGACATTCTGCTCTACTCCTACAGCAATTGCAGGTAGTACCTCTGTTTGGTGACATGCAGATTGAACTGGCCCGCTATATCAAAACCAGCGCCCACTATGAGGAAAACAAGTCTAGGTGAGTGCCTTAACAGACGATACTTGAATAGGAATGCTGTTGCTTGCAGATGTGTTTAAGCTTACTTTAATTAAAGGAATAGATTACCCAAGACGAAAATCTGCCCTTCCAATCTCATATAACTTTTATCTTTTGTGGAGAACAGAAGAAGATATGTTTAACAATGTACTGGTAGTAGTCTATGTCCACATGGCTGTTTTTTTTGTTGTTTTTGTTAACTATAATTCTGAATTTCTGCCTTTTGTGAAAGAGTAACAATTGTAGTATTTACTAACAAAAGTATTTACTAGATCTTTGCATGTTTTTTAATTGCCTGGCTTCTTCCATTCTCTAGGTGGTCATGCACATCTGCAGGCAGTAGTCCGCAGTATAATATCTGCGAGCAGATGATTCAAATCCGTGAAGACCATATGCGCTTCATTTCTGAGCTGGCTCGCTACAGCAACAGTGAGGTGAGGTTTTTTTTTTTGTTGTTCTTTTTTCTTTTTTCTTCACTGTCTTTTTAAACAAATGCAGTGTAGACTCTAGTCACCATGCACTGACTCATATTCCCGTGACGTTGGCGAGGGACAAAATGTCTCTTACTTAATCTGCCAAATGATTTGCTTTTTCTAAACATAAGACCTCTGACGAAGTTAGTTCTCTGAGTCGTTCTTTGATTCAGAAACTGGCAAAACCAAATGAGTCGTTTAGCATCACATGAAACCAGTTATTCTTTTTTTGGGTTGGATTGAAAACAAATTTCTGCCTGCAGTATCGTCCTCGATATTAACAAGATGGATTTAATCTCCCACTGCTACAGACTTTTTGTTAAACATCCAGCCTGGATTTGATTTACTTATAAATTATAGAAACGTAAAACAAAAACAATATATTTCATATGTCAATGCAATGCTTCACTTGAACTATCAAATCAAACTTTCTGAAAAGTAGCATTGTTAGGAAAACGTTACTGTTACACACTACCGTTCAAAAGATTGTGGTCAGTAAGATTTTTACTTGATTACCAAGGATGCATTAAATCGATCAAAAGTGACACCAAGTACTTCGCTACAAATGAATTCTATTTCAAATTAATGCTGTTCTTTTGAACTTTCTATTTATCAAAGAATTCTGAAAAAAATATATCATGGTTTCCAAAAAAAATTTGAAACGGCACAACTGTTTTCAACACTGATGTTAATACGATTTTTTGTATTTTTTTTGATTACCAAATTAGCATATTAGAATGACACTGAAGACTGGAGTAATGGCTGCAGAATATTCAGCTTTGCAATTAAAGGAATAAATTACATTATATAACTTATACTCAGTATACGCTAGTATATACGGTATACTCTAGTACTCATGGTAAATCTGATTTTCCTTAGCTGAAAATTTGCTAATTAGACTGAATTAAGCCTCAGCATATGTGATGCTGAAAAATCTCTTTCAGATATGCACTAATGGTTGTTATCATACGGCTTAAGGAGAATCAGAAGCTACAGTAGATTACATTGCTCTTGTTGAGTTTGATTTTGCACATGTGAGTAGATTTCAGGAATATTCATTAGCAGTGGGAGGGCGAGCAGCTCTCGCTTCATACACTATTCCCTTTTTCATGGCTGAATAATTTCAAGGCTCAATCTCCGCAACTCAAAGTTTGCATTCAGAACCACTGGGGTTGGTAGTCTTGCAGATGAATATGGAAATGTGAGGGGAGGAGGTCATCCTGGGTTTGAATTAAGACATGGTAGCAGCACTGTAATGAGAACACATTGGCAGCCAGAGGACAGCCGGGGTCCACTATCAGTGACAGCAGCCCAGTGATGAGGAGAAGCGGGGAGGAATTTGTTTGTTCGTTCCACAGCTATGGTTGTCAGATGTCAGGAGTTTTGACACAGTGCTTGTGTCATGTGCTGTCTTGGACTGCTAAAACGAATGCAGAGATGCAGGGTTTCGGCATTTCCTCCTCTGTTTGTTTGCTCGTTTTGCCCTGCTCCTGTAGGATGCGGCAGGTATCCTGGTGTTTTGTCATTAGCTTGTGTGATGAGATTTCAGTGGTTCATTAATTTGCTCAGTTTCTCTCTAATGACAGTAGTTGTGTTAGATGTTATGTTATCTTGTTTACTTGCTGTTTATTATCTCATCCTTTTCTCATTTTCACAGGTGGTGACCGGCTCAGGGCGTCAAGAGTCTCAGAAGACTGACTCTGAATACAGGAAATTGTTTGATCTGGCTCTGCAGGGCCTTCAGCTGCTCTCTCAGTGGAGTGCTCAGGTCATGGAAGTGGTGAGTGGACTTGTCACACTCATATTTGTGCATGTGAACAACACCACCCAGAGAAACTTGCCCCATGATGATTATGTGGGTGATGCTTGGCTGGGTTCATGCTGCTTTTCAATATACCTGCATAGTTAAAGCTATTTCATCAGATTGGTAAGGTAAATCATTTATAAACCTCTTCCAACACAGGATAATACATTAATGTGTTTCTAAATATGCAAACTGCATGTTTTGATGTCCACATATACTTGTTCAAGAAATTACAGTGACTGTAGCATTTCTTTCATAAAGAAGTGGCCAAATATTAAATTATATGTTGTTTGGCTGATATTAAACAAGGATTTGATGTGCTATAAAGTGGGACAACAGCAATCACCAGGCCGTTGGCGCCTTCTGTGGGCATTTGTTATAATACATAACGTACATAAGTTGATTGTTTGTATTATGCATATTATATTCATTTACAGTTCAATTACATTTTCATTTACATTTACAATTCAATTACAGTATTTATATCATTGTAGTATTGGAGTGACCACCAGAGCGTCTCTCTCTCTCTCTCTCTCACACACACATGCAATCCATCCCTTTATATGCCTAAAATGATGCCTTTGGAGGGCACTGAAGTGTTTAATCATTATCAACTTATATTTTTAATAAAAATAACTCTATAAATGAGTTCCAAATGACACACATTTTTGAGCCCCATACTTTTCAGTGCTCCAGAGCTCTAACATTGGATAGTTTGGACAAAAGAATAGAGTTAGAGTTCTTGAGTTTTTATATCGAACAATACAGTCTTTGTTAGCTGTGTCTTGAATGGATGGTTCATGCAGTTTTAAACAGTGGAGTATGAACAGAGCCCATAGTTTTTTATTAAATAAAGTAAACAAACACACATACATGTATCTAACATACCCTATGCATGTGTCCATTATCCCCTCAGTGATGACATTCACTGTCACTAATTCATCTTGACAACGACCCCTTATAGCATCAGTGCACTTTAGATATGTTTATTCATTCTATTGTGTCAGGGGAATGTTCTTAAAACACTAATCAAACTAATATCATACCTTCTGTTCTCCTTTTTTAAGAACATTAAAAGATGAATCAGAGCTCTGGCGTGACTGATTACTGAATGATTACTTGATTTTAATTCTTTATTTGAACCAAAGATTATCGCCTCATTGTTATGTTTTTTTAAAGTCATTTTAAAGGCTATTGTTTGCTTAGGTCTATTTTATTACCACCCAAAAAATAAATAAATAATCGACCGATTAATTGATTACCAAATTAGTCAAATTATTGTAAAACTGTCTTGAAATTTAATCTCGAATGAAGTTTTGTTTTAATTTTAAATTTTGAGTTTCACATATGCTGTAGATACATGTACTTACAGTACAGATTTGCATTCCCCCTAGAAACTTTTGTGAGCGGATGCAAAAGCATTGAAATATATTTTTTCCTACCATCTCATATTTTTGACTGAGAGAGAAGTGTTCAGCTGCTTAACTGAGTTACTCAAAAAGCAAATATTTTCTCAAATGTTTTTGCTTAAGTCTTGCTCTGTGTCTGAGGACAGTCATTCACACCACGCACTTCCACAAGGCCATCGACGTTTTCACCTTTGATTTGAATCATTAATTTCACTTTAATAGTCAGGTTCCAGCTATTCTTCTTTTTTTTTCTTAGAACAGACATTCCAAACAAAACACTCCATACTGGCAGTCTTATGAAATATTGTTGCCATGGAAACAGCCTGACACAAGTCCATTCTTGGCAATTAGTAAAATGGATTTTGATATTTGTAGCTAATTAGGATGGAGATGGAGATGATGAACCATAGTTTCAGGAAATTTGTGAAATTTGATTTTTTTTTTTTTTTTTTAAGCAGCATTGAAGGTATATTGCAGAATAATCATCGTAAGCAATTATACATGAAAGATTGTAAAATGTTTTCCTTTTTGCAGTATTCTTGGAAATTGGTGCACCCTACAGACAAATACTCCAACAAAGAATGCCCAGACAATGCTGAGGAGTATGAACGTGCCACCAGATACAACTACACCAGCGAGGAGAAGTTTGCTCTGGTGGAGGTCAGTACACCTGCAGGTCCAAAGCTCAGATGCATAGCATTGTATTATAATTTTCAGCACAAAATACATTCACAACTATTTTAAAGGTCATTGCATCTCTATGATCTCCACACTTAGTCTGAAAATGAACAATTAATTCAGGTGTCCTTTAATATTTTTTATAATTAATTATAAAAATTATTGTATTTCAGTTTTATTCCAAATGAATTATTTTTGTCTTTAATTATATTTATTATGTCTTTCGAATGCCTAAAATTCAGTATCAAACTCTGTGTAGGCCTGTGTTTTGAATCAGCCTGATGAATCCTCTGAATTAACTAAATGAATCAGATCAATGACTGAACTGACATCAGTGTTGAACTGTTGTGAATTAAAAGTTAATCAGTGTCAATTGTTTAGTGTATCCAAAGTAACTCTGAGGTATCCATGTTCGTTTTCCAGTTCTTTGTCTGAATGTCCTTCTATCTTCTTGTTTAGGTCATTGCGATGATAAAGGGCTTGCAAGTGCTGATGGGCCGAATGGAAAGCGTGTTCAACCACGCCATCCGTCACACCATCTATTCAGCTCTGCAAGACTTTGCCCAGGTCACGCTCAGAGAACCACTGCGTCAGGCTATCAAGAGGAAGAAGAATGTTGTCCAGAGGTACAACAGAGCACCAAACCAAATGATCTTTCTGTCTTATGCTCTAGTGGTTTAAGTCCGTGTAAGCTGACATTGATGTTGTTCCAGTGTCCTCCAGGCCATCCGTAAGACCATCTGTGATTGGGAGACGGGCAGAGAGCCACATAATGACCCAGCGCTGCGGGGCGAGAAGGACCCTAAAGGGGGGTTTGATATCAAAGTTCCTCGTCGTGCCGTAGGACCCTCCAGCACTCAAGTATGCGGCTCTCCAATTTCCAGTTTCTATACCATATAAAAGGCAGAAACATACTCTACATAAATGCAGACAATATAGGAACCCCATTGTACATGCATAATGTTTTTTATTACCATGAAGGTAACAAATCTCAGAGCTCAAGGGGGCAACAGAGTTACCTGTAGTTTATTATTTTCATTCTGAATGCAACGGCACGTAAAATTTGTAATGCGTAGCTAGATATATATCGACATCGAGTCCTTTGGGGTCATGTATTTGCGTAGAGTATGTTTCAGGCTGAGGAAATCTATTTCTGAGGAAAATCTTTTTCTGCTGCTGATACCTTTTTCAAACATGGTCCAAAAGCTGTACTTACTGATTTCAGATTAGCTACATATCGTCACCTGATCTCATTCTCACCTTATACAATTCCTTATCTGAAACAACCTAACATCATAAGTCATATTGCTATCTGCTTTTTCAACCTGTCATTCTCTCTCTCTCTCACACACACACAAATACGCGGTCACACAGTTACACGCTCCCCCAGTGTCATTCAGAAGAGCTTGTAATCTTCCACTCGCTTCTGCTGCAGATGTTGCATGAAGCACAGTGGGATCCGGTGTGCCGTGGAAGGGTGTTGTATTGAATGTCAATAGCGCCTCAGGGATTTGAGCTGTAATCTGTGCTGCCTCTCAACATGATCTCGTTGCTTTGCTATTGGAATTTTTTGAGAGAGATTCATAAACGTGTCCTGATTCAACAGTCAGTTGAATTTGATAGAGTGCACGGTGAAGGATTGTTTCCATGTCCTATGTTTTTATTTTTTCATCAATGTTCTATATGATCATGCTTGATTTTTCACCACAGTTTCTGTGAAAAGTATCATGTCTCTGATGCAAAATGTATACTTTGCTGATGTCTTGGTATTAAATTAATACATTGTGATGAAAAGTGGGGAGATTCCTGTCCTGCTCCAACCAAACAACATCCATTGAGAGGAATGGGAATGCAAATAAATAGTTTACTATTATCGACCTCCTTGGTCCATACAGACAGAATTCAATCCGGTCATGTCTCATATTGAATGGTTTTACTTTTTATTATTATCTTTTATTATTATGACTTATAATATTATAATATTTTGTTATACTTCTAATAACTGGTCATAAATCATGAGATTAATTGCAATAACTGGTAACACTTCAGTATAGTCTACACATATCCACTATTAACTACAACTTTTGCCTCAATTAACTCCTAATTACTGCTTATTAATAGTAAGGTAGTTTTTGTAGCGTTCAAATTTAAGTATTGGGTAAGATTAAGGGATGTAGAATAAGGTCATGCAGAATAAGGCATTAATATGTGCTTTATATGCACTAATAAAAAAAAACAATATACTAGCTATACTACAATATACTAATATGCAAGCTAATAAGCAACTAGCTAAAAGTGAGAATTGAACCCTAAAATAAAGTGTTACCCAATACTTGTATTCCATTGGAAACACTATTATGGAATAAATCTGCATATAGTTTTGTGGGGAAACAAAAGAAATCTTAAATTCGGATACACTCCAAGCTTTATATTTTTCTTTAGTACTATCCAACTATTTATTTTTTGGAAGCAATTTGTTGTTTTTAAAATATCACATTTTATTTTTATGTAGCTGCCTATATATTTTAGGAAGGTTGCCTCTCACAAGGGGATCATATTTTAGGGACCTGCATCAAAAAGTTTGAAAACCACTGTCTTATATTATGTACAGGACAATTTGACCCAAACAATGAGTGTAGCCTCTCAGTATTTGAATACAGTGACACACATACACACAATTCCAGATGGAATCCAAGGGCAGAGATACAGACAAGTCTTTTGATGCCTGTCTGACATGTCCAGTAAGGCTTTGACACCTGTATGCCCTCCATCAGCACATTAATGCACTCCAGATTTGCAGACCAGAATGCAAAGGAGAACCCCCACCTGTGTTGAGATGATGAGAGCAGAATGGTGATATGAATCTGTCTGTCGTGGAGTGGCCGAACGTGTGGAGAGTAAAGATGTCCAACTTTGCATCAAAGACTTAATGTCCTTTCATCTGCTTCTTCCATCTGTTCTTCTGTATAGCTGTATATGGTCAGGACTATGCTGGAGTCTTTGGTCGCTGATAAGAGCGGCTCAAAGAAGACTCTGCGCAGTAGTCTTGAAGGACCGACCATCCTGGACATCGAGAAGTTCCATCGTGAATCATTCTTCTACACTCATCTGCTCAACTTCAGTGGTAAGGAACATGCTAAATGCCTGTCTTCCCTAGTCTAGACATTTGCTTGTTCACCATTTTATGAACAGTAAAACTGATATGCATTACCAAGTTTTAAGTGTCATACCACTATGTACCAATACACATTATCTGCATCTGCAGCGGCCTTTTAAAGAAAGATAACACACACACTTTCAAGCTGTAGTGAACAGCAAAAGTATTTTACAATTTTTCTATTTGGACAAACTAAAAAAAAAAATAACCTGAGAAGTTCTAGCATGATTTGTTTGCACATGCCACTTGGTTTCATAGTTTATTTAATGCAAATAAATGTGCACATTTTAAGTAAGGCTTGAAACTGGAATTGAGACAATCTTTTCTTCTGTATGGATGTGTGTCCAAGTGCATAGACTTCTGAAACTTGAAAAAAAATGTAGGATGGATCTTCCATCAGGAATCGATTGGATCGTATAAAATGTTTTTTCTTTTGCTAATTGCTGCAATTTGTTTAATTTGAGTGACTGAAGGGGTTGAAACTTGGCTGGCCATTGGAGATCCTTATTTCACAGCTAGTCAATCAGAGAAGAGATGTCATAGCAAGGGGGAGGGGTCCATTAATATTTTAATGGGTTTACAAGGGCACATGTTTTTTATGTGAGCTGATAATCATTTATAATCATTATTATCATTTATACATAGTTCCATTAAAAATAAGAATTGTTCATTTTGATATCATGGTGACGAAATAGTTTTTGGGGACAGTCTGATTAGTTGAGACAGTGTTAATGTTTGTCTCTTATGCATGCTTGTTGTGTTGCAGAGACACTGCAGCAGTGCTGTGATTTGTCCCAGCTCTGGTTCCGTGAGTTCTTTCTGGAGCTCACAATGGGTCGCCGCATCCAGTTCCCCATTGAGATGTCTATGCCCTGGATCCTCACTGACCACATCCTTGAGATTAAAGAGGCCTCTATGATGGAGTGAGAACAAACAAAATACATTTTACAGTGTCCTTGTTACAAATGTTACATGTACTTACTATAGTAATAACAGTAAGTTATGCATAATTACATGCAACAAACCCTAAACCAAACCCTACCGCTATAGTAAGTACTTGTTGTTAATTAATATTACTCAGTTCTTTAATGTATAATCTGTAACTGTAACAAGACCACCTTAAAAATAAAGTTTACCCAATTTTTTAGTATATGAATTGCCATGGTACATGTGCAAAAAAAAATATGCTTCTAAGTCTGTCTAATCTATACAGGTATGTGTTGTATTCACTGGATCTGTACAACGACAGTGCACACTATGCTCTCACAAAGTTTAAAAAGCAGTTCCTTTACGATGAGATTGAAGCTGAGGTAAAACTCTCTTGATCTTCTACACTCTAAAAAAAAAAAAATTGCATTTGCATTTAATTTCCATTACTGTTCTTTTAAGTTATTGTGCATCTGGATTTTTGTTTTTTCTCCCAGGTGAATCTCTGCTTTGACCAGTTTGTCTACAAACTTGCTGATCAAATTTTTGCCTACTACAAGATTCTTGCTGGAAGGTAAGTCTGTCTGTTTAAATCCTTATTTAATATGTAGCAATTTTTAATGTTTTAATATGTAACAAGATAAATATGTAATAATTCTTCTAATGCAAGTAATTTTCTGTAACATGATTTCTTTCTGTAGTCTCCTCCTGGATAAGAGACTAAGAGCTGAATGTAAGAATCAAGGTGCCAACATCTCGTGGCCTTCCTCCAATCGTTATGAGACGCTGCTCAAACAGAGACATGTACAGGTAAGAGTGGCCACTCTTCTGTACGATTACGTATTAATTTCTGTTTATTAGTGCTGATCTTAATTCCACTCATCTTGTTTTGTCCTTTTCTCTTGAAGCTCCTTGGACGATCAATCGACTTGAACCGCCTGATCACCCAGCGAGTGTCCTCAGCGCTTTACAAATCTCTAGAGCTAGCCATCAACCGCTTTGAGAGCGAGGACCTTACTTCCATCATGGTACTTTATCCTTCAAAATCTCTGTTTTAAGGAAACATGCATTTTTTTCATTTTTCTCTTACAGAGACCTTGAATTTGCTCAGTTTGTTTTAGCTGTGTAAATTTGCTGGGTATTTGCCCATTTAGGATTTTTAATGAAAGAAAGGTTGCTCTCATAGCAGAATTGAAATTCAGTGCATCAGAAATAATTTATCGCAGCCTGGCTCTGCCAGAGAGTGAATCGTTTTATTAATATTTGCTTCCTGTATATGTGTGTGTGTGCCTGTGAACGTATAGACATTGGACGTCTGACTGTGACAGATGCATTTCAAAATGCCAAGGCTCATTATCTGTTTTCATACAAATTGTTGTCAGAAGTGTGTGTACATCTGTAAACATCATTTTTGTGTCAGAAAATGAGAGGGCTTATTTTGTCTCAATTGCTCCTCTCTCTTTGTCTATGATCAGGAGTTGGAGGGTTTGCTGGAGATAAACCGGATGACCCACAAGCTCCTCAGTAAGTATTTGACACTGGACAGTATCGACGCAATGTTTCGCGAGGCAAACCACAACGTATCCGCACCCTATGGCAGAATTACACTCCATGTCTTCTGGGAACTCAACTATGACTTCTTGCCCAACTACTGTTACAACGGCTCCACGAACAGGTGGGTCAGCTCATCACTCATCACTAAGTTAATATAAATATTAACACAATTTTTTTTTTTTTGTTACATATAAATATTTAAATATGATATTTTAATGGTTGTTTTTAAAATCCCTATTCGAACAGGATTACTTTTCATTACATTTTTCTGTGACATTTTTCTGTATTAATTTAATTTAGCAAGTTACTTTGGGGACTTGATCACGCAGGATCTACTAATCTTTTCTGGTAGGATTGTGCAATAATATAATTTTATAATGTCATAAATGGATGGCACATTAACAGCTATATTCATGTACTTTCAGGCTTCAGCTGTTGCAATATGTATTAATTCATCCATATTTCAGTTAAAGTGGAGTGATTGAGATTAAAAGTTAAATTGCAAAGAACATTTCTTTCATCACTTGTCAAAAAGCCAGATTCCCAAGACACCTAAATCAAGATGGAGCATTGGTTTTTATTTTTATTTTTAGATAATGATTAATTGAGTTAATTAATTAGTTATTTATAGTCTATGCTTAAGTGTGAGTAATCAAAAGATATGTTTGAAATGTCTGTTTTATTTCAACCAGGAAAGGGATGTTATGTTTCAGAAGTGTTTTCCACACTTGAGACATACTCTTGTACACAGATTTTTGTTTGCAGCTTTTGATAAGTGTGTAATCTGCAGCAATTTAAGGCAAATCAATTACCTTTTTATTAATATTTTTTTTTTTCTGTGAATTGAGTGTTTGTCTACCTTTTGCTGTTATATCCATCACTTTTTCTTTTTTTTTTTTTTTTATCTCTCTTACTGTTGAATAGTTCTAGCACAATAATTTTTCAAGGTACAGTCTGACCCAAATATCAAATATGACAGCAGGTGAGAAAAAAAGAGCTTTATAAGGAACCATAGTGAGGTAGGAAATATTTCAATGACCAAATTGTGAGGTCTTCAAGATGGAGTATATGGAAGTGATGTGCAGGTAGGCTGAATGTGGGATAAAAAGAAGACTAAAATCATCTTTTCACTGTCATGTTTGTGGCTTCCAACATTTTGTGGGCTTTCAGGGGATAAAGACCTGTTGATATCTGACAAATTCATCATAAATGTAACCATATAGAGCCATATAGTATCAAAATGAACTGACACCATCAGGGTTCAGCTGTGGTCTCAATACTGCTTATAACTGGTAGAAAGGATGCCATCCTTGTGGGTTACGCCTCTTTTTTTTAAGATTTCAGAAACTGAGACACAATATTAGCTTCAGCTCGGGCAGTAAGTAAGGTTCCAGCTCACCTCTGAGAAGACCTTCTTTATTTATTTATTTATTTATCTATTTATTTTTGATAAAGGGTGAATGACATTCAGTCATTGTGTCTAGTTGATTCTCAGGTGACTCTTAGAGTGATGGGTAGATACACAGAGCACGCTGATGCTACTTCTCACCTACTCCTTTTATACAAACTCAAATTACTTTAACCAGCACAGAATTTTGCAATCTTTTTTTGGCATTTTTTTTCCTTAGAAACATGTTACTCTGAAAGCTGTGATTTGACTTGTGTGATGAGTTTTTCCACTGTATTGTTACCTGTGAATGGGGCTAGAGTGGACATGCTGAGCGCTGCCTGATTGAACAGATGACAATAACTGGGTGACAAACCCAATAATACAAAAATCTAATTTTTTTTTAACCTTTTCTTTTAGATTTGTTCGCACTGTACTGCCGTTTTCACAAGAGTTTCAAAGAGACAAGCCTCCCAATGCCCAGCCACAATACCTGTATGGCTCAAAGGTAGGTTTGAATGAGTTTAAATATCACACCTAGATCAGTTACATCTCCATCGTTCACATGCAGTTACAATATGCCTCTCATAAACCATAACATACAGGGAAATGTTTTTTATTAAGCAAGATACATTTCAAGCAGAGGATATCAATGAATGCACAGAGACTATCTACTCACAGAGACATTAAATGCAAAAAAAACCCTCAAAAAACACTTGTATATACATTACACACATATATCTTAATCACACAGGAATCTTAATCTTGTGTGTATTTGGTACTATTTAAGCGTAAAATTATAATTTTCAAAGTGGGGGGAATTTTTTTTATAACAAATTAATAAAAAAATAGTAATAATGGGCGATAGATAGATAGATAGATAGATAGATAGATAGATAGATAGATAGATAGATAGATAGATAGATAGATAGATAGATAGATAGATAGATAGATAGATAGATAGATAGATAGATAGATAGATAGATAGATAGATAGATAGATAGATATTACTCTTTGCGTACCTTAAAGTCTATAGAATTACAGTGTAACCTCAGGGGCCTCCTTCAGTTGATTCTGTTCAGTCTGGTTGATTAGTTAAAGATGTTTTTATCTGACATTTAAATGCTAATTAAACCTGGTCAGCCTAGCCCAGCTGCCTGAGCCTCATTCCCTCAAAATTGTTTCCCCCCAGTTATTGTCCTCATTGTGTAGGTTCTAATAGTTTTAATTTCGAGGGTCTGTATGTCACAGTGACAATTTGGCAGCCTGGTTATTCTGACTCGGGGCCAAATTTTTGTTTATTACTCGATGTTTGAAGTTCACGACTTCCGTTTGCCATTTCTCTGCCATGCTCGACTCGAAAAGGATTCTCGATTACTGTTGCGTTGTGAAAGTCCTCCTCGCTGCAACCGGGCATGTATAGACTTTTTCTTCCTTCACTTCCCATCTTCCCACCCATGGGGGTCAGAGCCAGGTGTGGAGGGTTCGGACCTGGCTGGCTACCTCTTTTTGGGTTCCTCTTTGCTGGACACATGGTATGGAGACATCCCCAAAGCAGAGCCACAGCAATGATCAGCAAGAGAATGCTGCTGGCCAGCCAGACTCCCATTGCTAGCTCCCTGCTGCTCTCCCCGAGCTCAGTGCCCTCATCTAGGGTACTAAAGACTTGGCACTGCTCTCTGGTGGGATTTGCAGACTGGCAGGTGACGCAGAGGATGTATGTGGTCTGAGGACTAAGGTTGCCCAGACTGGTAGAAGTCTGGCTCACGGGAACCCTGTCCTCGCGCAGAAAACTCTTGCGTGTGTAACCCATCAGAAGGCTGTTCCAGTTAGGGTGATACATGACGCTGTAGAACGTGTCCACACAGCCTGGAGAAGACGGCCAGCTGACGATGGCAGAGGTAGCGGTGATGTTCTGAATGGCGATAGTCATGTTGAGTTTGTCTTTTAGGTCAAGACTTTCTTATGCACGCACAGTTTGATGATGAAGACTGGTTTGAGATGTCATGCAATGATTTTGAAGAATCTGGAAGAATAGATGGGAATGAAAACATGTATTCTGATTTCAGATAATTTCTAACCTTGAATGTGGCACAACAAGGCATGATAATACATTGGTAGGCATGGTAATACATTAATAATACATTACAAATAGGCTTGCTTCTGGCATAAAAACATGTTTTTAAAGAATTGGAAAACTTCAATCATTGGTTTCAGAACTGAAATTGATTTTGAATTGAAGGTCTTTGTCAAAGGAATTAATCAGTAATACTGATGGTTGAGTGAGTATATCAAAAACCTGCAGCTTTTCTATAGACAGCAGATGTTTTAGCCATTTACTGTAGTCTATACAGACTAACATTTGTATCTTTTTTCTGTACTTTTTGTTATTTTCTGTCTAATTCGTTTTTCAAATTGTGATAATTAACATTGAAATGGTTGAGTATGTAACACAAGATAGATTTTTCATGGTTATATCCTCTTTTGTCATTTCAATTTTCTTCTCCATTCAAGTACATTTGCCCTGCTCTAGCATGGTGTTAGCTAAAGCAGATTTATCTACTGGGGAAAAGCACCAGGTTATTGAGTACAAGGACAGATTTTTTTATTTATCTGCCTTGATTACTTTGTATCTAATTTTTTTTTTTCCCTCCAAAACTAGGTGAAGGTATCTAAAGCAGGATTATGTGAATTTCCAATTGACATTACATCCATATATCCCCTTGCCAAGAGAGAAGTTCTTAAGGGATTCTCTCGAGTCACTGAATGGCATTACAGCACAATAAATATAGTTTTGAGGTTAAAATTATATAAATGTCATGGAATAACAAATTATTATTTATTCACTGTTCACTGTTTTAAGATCGACCATCGATTATGCATGGTCAAACACTGATACATGATGATTTTATTTTAATTTTTAATTTCTATATTTGTAAACTTTTATTTATTTCTGATATCCTCTGCTTCAACTCTTAGAGAGCAGAAAGAGATTTCTGGATATTTATCTTTGGCTTAAAATGTGTATTATTTTGTTCTTAATAGTTGCCATACTTTGGTTTGTTTGAAGCCCATCAACTCAATCAATAAATCACCACATTGGTGTGGATGAGTGGTGAACCTTTACGCTACACACTTGCACTGTAATTACTTGACAGTCAGGACCGTGTGAGAGCTTGAACACTAATCATTTTGCATCTTCCAGAAGCACAGTGTCAATAACACTCAGACAAGTCTCTCATGTCTGAGGAAAACAGAATGTGTATCCTCTCACTCTACACACCTGTCAGTCTTTCCAATCTGTTTCAGATCTGCTTAGCTGCTAAAGATTTCTCTTTAGTAGTATTTTCAGACAGTGCTTGCCTAAATTGGTCTTTTACCATTCTTTACAGGTAATTCACACCCATTTAAAAAAAAAAAAAATAAATCTTTGGGAGTCTAACAGAGACACAGGTGTCTCTGGCAAAACTGAAATCGAGAGGTAAAGGAGCAAAAACCTTACCGTAAGAAATGAGAAGGGTCACTTCATAGATCGTCTCGTTGTTGCTGACAGAATCCCTCTGAAGCGTTCAGAGAGTGTGACCTGTGGCTTTCTCTGTTTGGCATGGCTCAAGTCTGCTTCAGAAAGAGCTCCACATCCACACCGCTGCACAGAAAAGCTCTTCTATCTGATTAGAACAGCAGACGGCACATAAAGCAGAGAGAGAGTGCTATGGGGAGGAGGGAGACGACACATCAATGTTTTGCGTAGAGTGCATTTTAAACAGAATTACAGCTGGGAGAGCTTGAACTCTCTTGCTTGTCCTCTGTCTCTTACGCATCCTTTCTCACTCAATCATTGGAGGAACACATGGCATTTTTCCTCCCCCACTGTGATCTCAATTACTCCCTCAGACTGGTGACCTGTCTCCCCTGAGTCACTGCCACAACACCTACGGACATGTATGCTCATGCATTTATGATTAATCTTTAATCGGTCAACTTGCAAGTACTGCTAGCTAATTTGAAAAACAGAAGGAAACTTGTTTCTTTCCAGTTTCGTTACTACTCATTGTTTGCTGTTTAAAAACTATATTTTAATTTGGCTTATTAACGTGACACCAATAAACAAAGGAAGCTTATAAGAAAATCATTGGCACTTTGTAAAGTGTTTAGTCCTTCTAGTCCTTGAGAGCCAGAGCAGCGTGTCTGTGTATCTATTGTACTGACAAGCCCATACTTGCTCTGCAGCAGCAGTAATAAACAACAACAGTAGAACATTGCCATATTTATTAACATGTTAAAATTATTTCAAAAGATGTCATGATTGAAATATATATATATATTACACACCCTTTGTTACATTGTGACAGCATTTGGGTAATGTTTACATTTTATCTTTTTGATGAATATCTTGATTGTTTTTCCCTGTAATGAACTAAGGGAGGAGACTTTATTTAATTTTGTAACATTTACTGTTCTGCTATTATTTTAATTACATATAGACATACAAAGAGTAGTAACTAACAAATCAAACTATGCCTTAACATCAACTATTCAGCTTTGCTCCATGCATTTCTTAACATGCTCTCTTTTCTTTTTCATGATGATTCAGGCCTTGAATTTGGCATACAGTAGCATATATGGCCTCTACCGGAACTTCCTGGGACCTCCGCATATTAAGGCTATTTGCAGACTTCTGGGATACCAGGGAATCGCTGTTGTGATGGAAGAGCTGTTAAAGGTCGTCAAAAGCCTGGTACGTGCACGAGCATGCAAATTGAAGTTTGTGTATGGAGATCTGGGGGCTTTTGCAAGATACTAGACATTAATCTATTTTTTTAATCAACGGATCTCAAACATGTGAGAGGAAATGCATGTTTTATTTTGTATTTATGTCAGACCATGTTCCTACTAGAGCTTCTCAAGTGATGCCTTTAATTTTAGTGGTTTAAAACATGTTGCTAGCAACAAGCAAGGTCATAGGTTCGATTCCCAGGAATGCATGCAATGATACGGTGTATACCAAATTTCTGATTTCACGATGCATCACATCATTTATAAAGAATCTTAATTGATCAGATCATTGTTGGAGCAAACGTTTTGAACCACTAATCTTTCTTTAAAGGATAAAGAATGTCATTTTCAGGATGTGTCCGTATCACCAAACATTTTTGCTGAAATCTCCTCATCGTCTTGTTCTTTCCGGTGCAGCTTCAGGGCACCATCCTGCAGTATGTGAAGACCCTCATGGAAGTGATGCCCAAAATATGCCGTTTGCCTCGCCATGAGTATGGCTCACCAGGTGAAAACCACACTCCTATATAAGCCTTTTATTTTCTGACCCAAGAGAGGAACTCTAACCCTGTGTAAATATCACCCAATAGAAGATAAGCACTAAATTATTAAGCTTTGGTAAGTCCAACTGTGCTGCTGGGCAGATTGTCAGTCTGCAGTGTCATTCACACATTGATGCTTTAAGCAGAGCTTATGCAGCAGATGCTGGGTGTTTTATAAGACTTAATCAGACCCCCTTGACTTGAGAAGGTTTGGTAATTGCCTCTCACCATCTTTCCCTCTCTCTTTGTTTGTTATTACATTCTGGGTGACCATACTGAGAGGGTGCACTCCATGCTGAAATCATGACTGTGTCTGATTATGTGGGCTTCAGACAGATTGGAGAAAAAAAAAAATGAAAGAAAGAATGAAATTAAGTGGGTGGAATAGAGAGGGAGAGAGAAAAAAGCAGAGGGTAGAAAATGGCAAAGGGTCGGTGTATGTAGTTAAAAGCTTTTGCTTGTAAGATTAATACGTATTCTTGGAGTCTTGGCAGTCACAGACATAACAAAAGAAAAGTAAACTTAAAAAGTCACTATAGATACATGTCTCTTCATACATTTTGAAGATTGAATATATGGGGATGAAACAACAAAATGTGGATGCAGAAATCAGTATTGAATATACACACACAAATATATATATTATGGCTGTCAATAGATTAACATTTTTAATCGTACCCTTTTTGTGTGATTATTCGCACACTTACGGAATTGAGCTTACACTATTTATCTTAACACGTACTTTGTCATTTGCTATATACAGCAAATGAAATTAGACAGATTGGACAATTTCAGTCATTTCCTTTGATTGCCAAATCTAAGACACAGCACAACTTATTCTGACATTTATGGTCAGCTTATCTTTCTAGTCAACAAAACACTGTACAACACTGCATTATCTTCACTCTATATTAAATATAGGCCTACACTAATTCTAAAGTTATTCAGTCAAGAGCAGTGGGTAATTTTTTTTTCTTTTGTTGTTTAACATTAATGACACACACACAGAAATATTAGGCTGCTTTCACTTTATGAGCAAATGCAAAGATCTAATATACTGACATGCATCCGATTTCTTTCCTACTTGTTTGTTCACTTAAGATGTAACTGACGGTTTATGAGAATATCTGGCATATTTTTGTGTGTATTTGATTTTTGCCCAAAGTAGGTAGCCTAAATGTTGCTTGCCCGTGTTTTGCTCTGTCTTGGAGCGCGTGCACAGAAATCCACCTGAGGAAGAGCGCGAGTACTCTTTCATAAGTTAATGCGCAGCTTCATAATTCTTTTTAATATCAAGCATGTCCCACAGTTGACTACGTTTTATGACACTCACGTTACAGGATTTAACTGATTTGGATATCAAAGAGGGCAATAAATGCACCACTTTAAATGGAAGGACAGAATATGGCAATTCGCCTTCATTAAAGATTTTGAATTAATTGCATGCGTTAATGTTGACGGCCCTAACAAAATAAATAAATATATATATATATATATTCATATTCGCACATTGCAAAGTAGGTGTCTAGAGGAATACTTTGTAAGATACTTAAACATTTCCTAAAACAAAATGAAGCTGTCATTACTGTAATGCATGATTTTGTGTCCTGGATGCAGGAATTCTGGAGTTCTTTCACCACCAGTTGAAAGACATTGTGGAGTATGCTGAACTGAAGACCGTGTGCTTCCAGAACCTGAGGGAAGTTGGAAATGCGGTGCTCTTCTGCCTTCTGAGTGAACAGAGCTTGGTATGATACAACTCTGCTGTCAACATCATCTCTAACCACTCGCACCATACTACCTTGAAAATGTTACTGACTAATCCTACTTTGCCATCAACTTTTCTTTAAACAAAGAAATTCTAACCCAAGTAAGAATATCCTTTTTTTTTTTTTTTTTTTACCCCTTTCAGCACATAAGCTAAGCAAAGTGTCGGTTAACATGCACGTGCCACCACCAAACATCTTTTTCAGTAGACTGATAATGTGGTTTTGACACATTTTTCTTACAGTAAAGAGTGTGGTGTGGGTAGTAAGCTTAACTTATTAACATCATCTTTTGTTATTTTTTTTTTTTTTTTTTTTTTTTTTTTGATTTTTTTTTGTTGCTTCTTTTATGTTCTTTTCTTTGTGCTGAGATGAGTGACACATGAAACATAGCTTCACTAAAGTCTTCAATCATGAATGAATTTCTACGTTTTTACTTGGGAATTATTCATGAACCCATGACAGGAAAAAGGAATATATTATACACAGAACAGGTGACTTCCATTTAGTCTGCAACCTGCTCAGTGTTAACAATGTCTGACTTTGACACACTGTTGTCATGGGAACACATCTTCAATTGTGTTGTATGTGGCAGCACTGTCATTTTTCAACCATTTTAAGAAGCAGATCAGCTTCACCTTTTTTTTTCCCCCTCTTTTTTTTTTTTTGAACATCCAGCCCCTAAAACAATGCTCAGTGTAAAGTAATGAATGGTCGTACATAGTAGAGTTTATTTCATACTGTACATGAAAGTAGTGCACATTTGATTAAATGTCTATTATTAACAGGTTACAGATCACACCAGCTGCATGAGCGTGGCCTTTTTTGGTGTAGAGATGTTGTTTCTGTTGCGCAACACTGTCACTTTAAAAGCACAACCAATGAGATCTTGCTGTTATAGTTATGCTGTCGCATCGCTTATACAACGCTTGACAAATAAGCATTGACTTTGCTGCTTATTTTTTGTACTTTTCAATGTCTGAATGGTAACAATTAACTTTAATCAAAAGTGATGAATTATCACATACTTTTGACACCTTTTTTATATCTAAAAGACAGGCCGTTTGGCTGCTTGCAAACTTTGAATGTGATTTAGGGTTGATTTGTAAATTGTTAATGAGTTTATCCCCTTTAGGGCACAAATAAATCCAAAGTACAGCTTGCTGCACAAAGTAATGCTGCCTTCACGTGCAATCGGAATTATCATAAATATGAGTTTCCTCATTAAAGTTTGGACATGAACGCCATCTCAAGTCGTATTTACCACTGGGAAGTTTGGGGATAATTTAGATACCCAAGTTCCCGAGTTATAACTGGGTCATAACTTTAAACACGGCGGTGATAAGAACGAGATTGTTATTCTATATTAGTTTTCTCCATAACAACTACATTGCTTGGTCTTATTGTTAAAGTAATGCATATTTACATATATAATTTGAAGCGTATTGTATGTTTTACACAAAGCGAAAAATAGCCTATATTTGACCAAAATTCCATAATCTTCAGCAAGCTGACTATCTAAATAGCGCAGTGAATATTTATATGGTTGTAAATTAATTGGACGCTAAATATCATTTTTGGCTTTAATAAGATTTTCCCTAACAACAACAACAACAACAACAAAAAAAGCCAAGAAAAATCCAGGTGTCCTTCATGATTCCTGTTCTTCCCAACAACAAAGCACTTGAATACAACAAGCTCATAATCGCAACTTCAGAAGTGGGAAGTAGGAAATTTCCGATAGCATATGAAGACAGCATAAATAAAATTTGGCAAAGACTGAAATCTGCTAGACTTCAGCCACATATTTTCTTTTTACTAGGGTAGTTGGCATCTCCAACTTTAGTTTAAAATTAATTTATGTATGAGGAAAACTATATTTAGGTGATATTTTAGTATACGAGTTCCCCCACGTCTAAAGTCCCAATTTAACACCTAGATATATTTCAATAATGTGAGATCCAAAACAGTATGTTGTTATTATAATTATACAATAATTCAATGGCTTTTAAGTGGAGTATAACATGTTTTGTCCATGTGTGCCTTTTCGATTCTACATTTTATTATCAAAAATTAATGATGATCATAAACCAATAAATCTGAAAGACGTTTGTTGGGTTTTCACTGCATAATGGCTGAAACATCACTGCAGCACGGTTGAGAATATCTGCCGTTCATCCAGACACTCAGGAGGCTCTTCACAGATGTGATAAGCTGCTGTTTAATTATGCCAGCCATTAGTCACAATTATGAAAGTTACCCAGAGAGATTCTGTCTTCCACCACCATTAAACTACAAATTTTATAGTGTCAACAATCAAGGGTTGTCTTTTAAAATGTAGACATTGCCAGAGAAAATCTCTGTGTCTGTGTGAAAGTACCTGCTCTGCCTGATGGCAAGGTCAGACTCGGTGCAATCAGGTCTGTCAGATGTAATTCTCTGCATTTTAATTTAAATGTCAACAGCCTCATCCATAATAGCTCCTGTCAGTGGTGTATGTGACTGCATGGCTCCATCTACTGGAACCGCACCTGATTACCATAGAAATCTGAGCCAAGTCTTAAAGGGTTAGTTCACCCAAAAATTAAAATTATGTCATTTATTACTCACCCTCATGCCGTTCCACACCCGTAAGACCTTCGTTAATCTTCAGAACACAAATTAAGATATTTTAGTTGAAATCCGATGGCTCCTTGAGGCCTTCATAGGGAGCAATGACATTTCCTCTCTCAAGATCCATAAAGGTACTAAAAAAGACATCTAAATCAGTTCATGTGAGTACAGCGGCTCAATATTAATATTATAATGTGACAAGAATATTTTTGGAGTGCCAAAAAAACAAAATAACGACTTATTTAGTGATGGCCGATTTCAAAACACTGCTTCATGAAGCATCAGAGCATAATGAATTAGTGTATTGAATCATGATTCAGATCGCGTGTCAAACTGCCAACGGCTGAAATCACGTGACTTTGGCGCTCCGAACAGCAGATTCGACACGCTGATTCATTGTGCTCCGTAGCTTCCTGAAGCAGTGTTTTGAAATCAGCCATCACTAAATAAGTTATTTTGTTTTTTTTGGCGCTCCAAAAATATTCTCGTCGCTTTATAATATTAATATTGAACCACTGTACTCCCATGAACCGATTTAAATATGTTTTTAGTACCTTTTTGGATTTTGAGAGATGAAATGTCATTGCTCCCTATTCAGGCCTCATAGAGCCATCGGATTTCAACTAAAATATCTTAATTTGTGTTCCGAAGATTAACGAAGGTCTTACGGGTGTGGAACGGCATGAGGGCGAGTAATAAATGACAGAATTTACATTTTTTGGTGAACTAATCCTTTAATCGGACATGCTTTGAAAACACCTTTTTGACTTGGTGCCATTTTTTTTTGTTAGGGTATTTAGCATTTTTTGTACAGTTAAATAGAAGAATATTTATCTAAATGCATAATATTATTTATATGAAATATTAATCTCTCTTGCCTATATCACTCATTTACTAATGGTTACTCCTTCAGCATGCTCACCTATGATTGCTTTAAAGTACCTTTTGTTTATTTTTAGAGATGCATATCATAAAAACAATGTATATAACATAAAAAACATGTACTATGCATTAACATTACAATAGCTAACATGAAATGTTAATGAACAATACTTTTACAGCATGTGTTAATGTTAGCTTTTTTCTGTTAATTAAACTCCTACAGTTGTATAAATCATCAACATTATCATTAGTGCATGTATCATGAACAGTAAACATTAATCAAGATTAATAAATGTTGTAAAAAATGTTAGTTGTTAGTTCATCTATTGCATTAAGTAACGTTAAGAAATTGAACATTATTGTAAAGTGTTACAAGAAAAAAAAAAGAACCACGAACACTGAGCAAGGGATTAATGGTTTCAGTGCTTCACCAATTTATCCTGGTCATGTTGAGAGCTAAATTAATGCACAAAAACTCTGCGATTATGCATGTGCGTGTCAAAGCAGCACTGGAAGCTTGTCTCAGACTGCTTATTTGAATTTAACTCAGGCTTTCAAACCACCGTTTCTGAAATGAGTTTTTCTCTTTTCATGTAGTCTCAAGAGGAGGTGTGTGACTTGTTGCATGCAGCGCCCTTCCAGAACATCTTGCCAAGAGTTCACGTTAAAGGTAAGCTCATGTTTATGTATGTTTGCTGAGGATCTTCAGTATTTTTAGCATGCTTTATGTGATCAATTCCTCAAACATATCAATAAACCCTCTACATCCCACACTTGTGCAGAAGGTGAACGTCTGGATGCAAAGATGAAACGTTTGGAGGCTAAATACACAGCACTGCATTTGGTGCCTCTAATTGAGCGTCTGGGAACCCCTCAGGTGGGTGAAACATCACTGCTCTGGCAGCCGCTTTAGTTGTGCTCTGCTGCTTTACCGCCTGCAGCACACACATCTACTTATTGTCATTAGCATCTTCAATTACACACTTAACTGCTGCTTTGATCTCATCCCAGAGCCTTCCAGATTAATTTTTTATTGATGAGTTGTGTCAGTGGTAATGGGCAAATTAATTATTTTCAAATAAAAATCGTGATTTCTGGCTAAAGTTTACTTGAGGAAATTACTTTATCCTGGTAACGCTGTTATTATTGGTCACTTTTCATTACATTAATTGTTATTTCTACAAAGTCATTAGTAACTGAACTCTTGCTTTCTTTTTATGCTGCTTCTGTGCCAAGGTCTTTTCAAAGTCCAAAACCTGTTTCTACCACATAAAAAATAAACATGCTTTGGTAATAAAAAAACTGAAGATGACACAATTATAACATACATTTGAAATTGACAGTTGAAATTTTGACTGTGTCATTGACTTTTCTTCAATTTTAACTTACTATCTAATTCTTTTGACTCATTTTTGACTTTTTGTCACAATTGACATTTAATCTCATAATGATGACTAGTGGTTCAATGAATCCCAAAACTCATGGTTTGGATCATATTACGGTTACGGTCATATTACACTTTCAAATTAAAATTTCCTGATAATTTACTCACCCTTATGTCATTCAAGATGTCCATGTCCTTCTCTCTTCAGTCAAAAAGAAATTAAAGTTTTTGATGAAAACATTCCAGGATTTTTCTCCATATAGTGGACTTCAATGGCCTCCAAACGGTTGAATGTCAAAATTACAGTTTCATTACAGCTTCAAAGCGTTCTACGCGATCCCAGATGAGAAATAAGGGTCTTATCTAGAGAAACCATCACTCATTTTCTTAAAAAACTTTTACATTTTATACATTTTAACCATAAATGCTCATCTTCAACTAGCTCTCTTGTTCTTCTTCTCTTAGAATTCCGGCAGTGTAGACACTGCTAAGCGTATTACTGCCCTCCACAGGTCAAAATTTGAACGAATTCTCTAGATAAGACCCTTATTTCTCGTCTGGGATTGTGTAGAACAAATCCTGAGAGAAAAAAATCCTGGAATATTTTCATCAAAAACCTTAATTTCTTTTCGACTGAAGAAAGAAAGACATGAACATCTTGGATGACATGGGGGTGAGTAAATTATCAGGAAATTTTAATTTGAAAGTGAACTAATCCTTTAAATCACACTTCAAGTACTCTGATACCACAGCAAAAACTACTAGACTAATAAAGTTAAAACATTTAAAGGCAAGTGAACAGTCAGTAAAAATAAGAAAAATACACAAATTTCAAGCATAGATAAATGCAATATAGCCTAACAAAGTTGCAAATAAAGTAAGGTCTTAGCTGTAGGATTTATTTCAGGTACAGAGATGTAATAATTAAATGTAAAATAAATGTAATATAGATTAATCTTTGATAAAGCCGTGTTTTGTAGTTTGATTAACATTAATGACATATTGACCAATTCGGAGCAGACGTCAGTTACGTCACTTGCAGCTGCATGCATAGTGGTGGCAGAAAAATAGTGGTAGCAAGTGGAAGAAAATGTGCAAAATCCACAGAATAAGAGAAAAAATGTTTTGTTGTGCCATTGGATGTCAGAATCAGAATGCAAAAAATCTTTTTTATAGAATACCGTCGTTGAAGATGCCCTTTGAAGCTAAATGGAGACAAGTTTATGTTGCAAGTCACAGACTGGACTGATGAATCCTGCAATGATTAGGCAATTAAAGCATAAATTTGATGTAAACAGCAAGTCTACATAATATTCACATATGCAGGGGACATGCATACATAGCATGTAGGTACAGCATGAAATAATATTTAAACCTATATTTTACATAGATAACTTTTAAACAAAACCTATTACATTTTTTTTTCACAATTTATGACTTTTTTTGACAGAATTTTTTCTTGCATTTGCGTGTTTATATCTCCCAGTTCGGACTTTAGAATTCGCAATTGTGAGTTTATATCACAATTCTGATGGGGTGAAAGTCAGAATTGCAGGATATAAACTTCCAATTCTGAGGAAAATAGACAGAGTAATGAGTAAATCTCACAATTCTGTTTTTCCTTGAGATATAAAAGTCAGAATTGTGAGAGAGAAACTTGAAATAATTTTTTAAATTCTTTTATTCTGTGACTTCCATAGACTGCTACTGCAGAACTCTCATTTTCTGCAACCAGGTAGGCTCGGCCCACAAAAACGTCATTGCTGTTTGCAAACACAAAATTGGTCTATAGACAACAGCAAGTATTTATAGGCTGCTGTCACTTTAAGACAAAATGCAATTTTTGGGTGTTTGACTCCAGACCACCTTAATTGTTCCTGTCAAAGACATACCAAACAGGAAGTGAGGCAGTATCTCAGAAACATTTTGTATGTTAACATAAATGAGTCAGAATTGTCACAATACCACTTAAATGTTATGACAGTGCCATCTACTGGCCAAAATGTATAAATAATGGTAAATATTTGTGGTTTGCAGCTATATTTTACTTTTTTATTAGTAGTAGTAAAGTCTTTGTAGTCAATAACCACAATGTCTTGATGCGGACTTAAAGGAGCCATACTAGTCTGATTTTAATCAATAACCCTGTACAATCTCTCATTAGCAAATTGCCATCGCCCGTGAGGGTGACCTGCTGACTAAAGAACGGCTGTGCTGCGGTCTCTCCATGTTCGAGGTCATTCTGACTCGCATCCGTGGTTATCTGGACGACCCGATCTGGCGCGGCCCATTGCCCAGCAATGGCGTGATGCACGTGGATGAGTGCGTGGAGTTTCACAGGTTGTGGAGTGCCATGCAGTTTGTGTACTGCATCCCGGTGGGAGCTCACGAGTTCACCGTTGAGTGAGTGGCGACTAATCACCTGTTTTTTTCTCATCATGTAGAATGGCTGTTTACAATGAAATTAGGATTTTTAAAGCATTTTGATCCCCTTCCAGGCAATGTTTTGGAGATGGTCTGAACTGGGCCGGTTGCATGATTATCACATTACTCGGTCAGCACAGACGCTTTGATATCCTGGACTTCAGCTACCATCTCCTGAAGGTGCAGAAACATGACGGCAAAGATGAAGTCATCAAGAGTGTGGTGAGTTTTTCTAAGTGAGTTTGGTGTATTTTTCTTGTAACTTGTGCAATCAAGACACAAACAAATCTATTTGTTTCCTTCCTGTTTTAGCCTCTAAAGAAAATGGGTGAACGAATTCGCAAGTTCCAGATTCTGAATGATGAAATCTTCGCCATTTTAAACAAGTACCTGAAGTCTGGGGATGGAGAGAACATGCCAGTAGAACATGTCCGTTGCTTTCAGCCTCCGATCCATCAGTCATTGGCCAGTAATTGAGACTGCCGTACATTTGTACCAATTAGAAGTGGAAGAGGGGAACATATTTAGCGACAAGTTTAGGACCAGTTTCACTGTCACATTCTACTTAAAGAAGCCTTTCTTATGCCTGCCTGTAGTGTTCACAGAGCCAGTAATTTGCCTTGCGATTAGTGATTTGGAATGCACCAATCAATTGTACCATTATTGGTTTTGCACATGTCTCGGGCTTAGGTAAATTAGGCTAATATGTTTTAAGATGATGTAGACAAACAGTTTTACTTAGTGTATTTCAGGTTGATTTTTTTTTTTTTTTTTTTTTGTACACACACACTCGTGCCTTATTATAGATAAATGACTTATCTTTTATATGTTAATGATAGCACAGCACTACTCATTTTCATGTTTTATACTTGGGGAAAGCAATGGGAAAGGGTTGGAAAATGGCCAAGTGGGTTTTATCAACTGATTATTTAAGCTTCTGCTGAGGTGAGAGACCCGTGGTATTTTTTTTCTATTTGGTGGTGTTGAATGATTGCATGCAAAAAAATTCTTCTATTATCCTGAATAAAACTTTAAGCATAACCAAGTTTTTACTCTCAATAAATGTGCCTTTTAGTATTTGAATTATGTAATCAGATTAATTCAATAAATATGTATCAAACATGGTTTCCCTGGCTCTTTCTTTACTAAAAAAGTAAATGTTATAGTTCACAACATACAAATGTTCATTGTTTACGCACTCCGAGGGCTCCACAAAAAAAAAAGTCTCTACCGGAGGCCTTTAACCCTAATCGAACTCACCTAAACCAGCTAATCAAGATCTTCAGGATGTGTGTTGAAATAGGTTGGAAATTCTCTCTCTCTCTCTCATTTGTATGTGTGTGTGTATATATATATATATATATATATAAAAATGTAAAATTAAAGCTTGCATATGCACAAAATGACGTGAATGAAATTAACTTGGACTAAGTTGCGTGCTAGTAAGATTGTGTAAGTGACATTGTGAATATGCTCTTTCCATAACACCGCACTGAACACAACTAATGCATAAAGAATTCACAAAATTGTATTAAAACTGTATTCATTACAATGTTATTCCAGGGGCTCATTTTTACAAGGACTTATGTTTTGTAAAATGTTGACCTATATTTAAATGTGTGGATTGTTTTAATATTTGGTTAGTGAACTAGTTGAATGAAATTAGATGTCAAGTCACAGTATAATGGACTAAACTTTGCCAAAATATTATGCAATTGTTTTTTTAACAAACTTTTACAAAAAAAAAGGCTGCTTGTGAGAAACATGCCTTCAGAAGATTTTATGCTTTTTTTATGACAAAACACACTTGGAAAAATCAAATTTTTCTGTCAACTATCCTTTAAATTACATTTAGACGGGGATAAATTGAGAAGGTCTCCTCATGATTCCGCTTGGATGTCTTTATTACAAAGTCAAAGCAACTACTGATTTTGTAGAAAGGAACTCTGTGCATGTAAATACAGATATCTGTACATAAAATATAACAAAAATCTCTTAAAAACGTACAGTTGTATATTTACAGTGCTACATGAGGAATGAGATGAATCTTACCATGTTGTCTAGTTGGAATAAAACAAAAAACAAAACGAGGCAAACAAAAACCCTTAGTACAATCGATTGGTCCATCTTTTTTTACTGCTTTGAGAGTTGATTGTCTTAGGTTTTATCTCATTTGAAAAGAAAAGAAAAATGCTAAAAGTCCATAGAGCAGCCAAACATTTTCATAGATCAACTGCTGCATGTCGGTCCCTCCTTGAACCTAAGACACAGTCATAGTGCCGTTTCTTCTGGAGACGCTGTCGAAAGGCAACCCGGACTCTCTGTCGTCAAAGTCCTCCGTGACATCATTATGTAGCAGCTCATAATTGGAGTGGTTGTGAGTGGCCATGCCGTTTAATACTGGCCCGTTCCGTTCGTCCTTCCTGATGGACACAGCCAGTGTCGCCAAGCTAATGCTAACGTCCTTAAAGGCGTGCAGAAGAAAGATGCCTACGATAATCGTAGTGAAACCGCTCATCGTGCCGATGATGTCATCGGCCCCCATGTGTTCCCATTCTTTGAACAATATGGCAGAGCAGGAGAGCACAGAGGTGGTGAAGAACACATAGTAGATGGGCGTCACCAGGGATGTGTTAAAGATGTCCAGTGCTTTGTTCAGGTAGTTGATCTGTGTGCTGACACATGCGATCAGGCTGAACAGCAGCAGCCAGGCCAAAGGGTTTCGCAACACTGGCTTCCCAGCGATGGCCTCCTTAATGGTGATGCCCAATCCCTTCACGCAGGAGACGGACAGTGCACCAATCACAGAGCAGATAGTGATGTAGACCAGGATGTTGGTCTGCCCGTGGCGTGGGCCCAATACGAAGATGAAGATGAGAGCTGTGATGATGACAGCTGTTGCAAAGACCACAAAGCCTAAGGAAAAGACAAATATGATTTGTTTTATTTTTTTTAAATCACTTTCAAAAGAATACCGGAAGACACAAATCGAATCACGATTTCGAGATGAATGTCGGTGTACGTATAAGCCAGCTTTCTATGTAGTGATGGGCGA